>NC_091121.1:72997786-73060286 GCF_040183065.1 Periplaneta americana
GAAAGTATCTAGTTGGGATCAAGACTTGTAGCTAGCCTCTATGTAGGTTCGAATCCTGCTTGACATAAATTACATGTTTGTGTTTCTTTATGGTTCTTTTACTTGTTGTAATGTGAATGTCAGGTAATCCCATGGCGAGTCTTAGGACTCATCTAGTCAAATACCATTCATCGCCAATTCTATTGACTACCACAGGAACCGTTCAGGCTGCAGTGCTTCACAAAACGCAAAAAAATATTAAAATCTACGCGCAATACGATCATTTCGAAATGGAAATACACATTACAGCTGAATATCTCCTTCACAATTTTTAATACGAAAAATAAATGACACGCTTAATGTTAAGCAGAAAGAATCGTTTTATCGACTCTAATAAGAAATAGTATATACTCCGGAAGTAGGAGGTTACATTAGTACAAGGTGTTCACAAACAGACATCCTCAATTTAGATATGGTTCGAAGTAACGGCTTATTCTTGTGAAGCGCAGGATAAAAAAGAAGGAAAAAATGAACACTGTACAAATTCAGCAGACGGGAAGTGCCCAAATTACCTGATTTTACGATACGATTACAAGCAGAGTAAGAAAATATAAACATATGATACGATGAACATGAAGATAATCGCTAATTGTTAACATCAGTGTGTAATTCTGATCGGTCTGTGTGTAATTTAGCAAATACAGTAGGCCTAATGCGTTCTGGCACCAACAAAGTAGGGTATAAGAATCTTATCAATCTATTCACTTTCCCTTACATCATCATCATCATCATCATCATCATTGTCGTCATCATCATCAGTCCACCGCTGTGGAGTAACGGTTAGCTTGCTTGACCGTGAAACGAGCTGGCCCGGGTTCAAATCCTGGTTGGAACAAGTTACCTGGTTGAGACTTTTCCGAGGTTTTCCCTCAACCCATTAAGAAAAAATGCGGAGTAACTTTCGGCGTTGGACCCTTGACTCATTTCGCTGGCATTATCATCTTCATCTCACTCAGACAGGAGTTGATAAAGTGTCGTAAAATAGCCAACTACAAATAAATCATCATCATTACAGCGTTGTCACTTTTCTGAGAAATGAGAACTTCCAGTTATGGTTCATAAGTTCTTGAATATATTTTATAGCAACAACGTAGCGAAAAACTATTTCCTAAAAGAATACAGAACAAATACAAAGCAAAAGAAACATACCTTGTCTCTACCGAACCGAGATAACTGTCCACAAAAATCCACTGCGCGAAAGTCCAGGGACGTCCAAGGCCTATCAGACGACTGGTGGCCTTAGGTTAACACACCTCAGCAGATGTGAATGATCATTCAATCAGTATGGGAGTATCGATGATCTCCCCCCAGCTGTTATAACTGGTTTTCGAAACCGGATTTTGTTACTCACTATAGCTTATCGAATCCAACACGATGCTGGATGGACACTAGTCCCATATACTGGCCGAAACTTCATAAGAATATTTTCCCCCATGAGGGCTCGAACCAGCGCTCATTCCGTAACCCTAGTCCAAGACCATGCAGCTAAAGAGCAGAATAATCTCTACATCCCTGCCAGATATGTAGGCGTACATGGACGTACCCCCAAAAGAAAACAATGTAATGAGTTAATGTCGGGGGAACGCGGAGGCCAAGGAATTGGACCGCTACTGCCAATCCAATGATTGGGGAATATGTCATTTAAAATCTCTCGGATATCAAGGCTCCAATGTGGTGGGACAGCATCCTGCTGAAAGATTATTGTTGGCTGCTATCAGTGGCACGGCAAAATTCTCCAACATATCTAAGTAACTGTTACCAATTACTATCATCTTGAAAGAAAAACGGTCCAACAATTTGATATTGCAGAAGAAGTCTTGAATGTCGCAGCGTCCTTATTGTAGACACGACGAAAGTTTCGTTGCAATTGAATAATGGATTATGTTCCTGCATACCACCACGCAGTCTGTGGTCGCTCGTTTGAAATCTTCATTTTAGAAACAATCTATTGTTGCACCGCCACTACGGCTACTGCGCGCACTACAATATTACCACATAAACTTTCTGAGTTTCTGTTTCTTCTCCTTCCCGAATTACAGCTGTGCAATTTGAAATGTAAAAGTTATAGACTTTCAAAATGTTGGAGTCTTATTGTGGACACGGTGTACTGTACTTCTAATATAGAAAATCTGTTTTAAAAACTGAAACATTTAATTGTCTTCATTCTTTTGATAACTATGGAATGACGCTAGATAATCACAAATGCCAGGAATCAGTGGTCAAACATGTTGCAAGATCACCGATTAAAACAAGGGACGCACACCTGGGACCTGTGAGGTCTACATCAATTTCTCTACCAGAAATTTAACTTTTGCCGGTTGAATTTGTAGTTGTAACTTGTACATCTTGAGCTATAGAAGACGGCTTCCATAACGTAATAAGAGGAGAAAATCTTAATTTATTTAATAGTTTTTCGTGACTCATGCGACTGATCTAAATTTAAGATCTCATGCTTTCCGTTTGTGTGAGATTGGCATTTATTATCTGAATTGTTTCCGATGCTTCATGTTTGGGCACGGCGTTGTTTATAGCCTTCTGATCACGCTCTTCGGTCTGTTATTATGGCTCAATTACCATTTCCTTACGTCTTAATTCATTACTGCTTTTCTCTTAATTTTATTATAAGAGCTCGCAGAAGCAATTCACTTTGAAGGATATAAACTTTAACATCACGCGGTTCTTCTTTGCCACTAACACCTCCCAAATAAAATTCATTGTTACGCTATTCCTTAAAATGCTAAAGAAATTCATATTAGAGCATGCTACGAACATCAAATGTTCACAATAGAGCAGCTGTTGATATATGGACGTACGATGATTAGTCATAATAATGTAATCTCGCAGCCGAAAACAAATGCAGATAATTATATCAGTTTTACGGAGTTTACTAGTATTGGTATAATAATCTTAGATGCTAAAACTTTTTAATCAGTTATTTTACGACACTTTACAACTTCTAAGGTTATCTAGCTACGTTTATGAGTTGAAGGTGATAATGTCAGTTAAATGAGTTATTTTTTTTATTTTAGTAGGTTATATTACGACGCTTTATCAACATCTCAGGTTATTTAACGTCTGAATGAGACGAAGGTGATAATGCTGGTGAAATGAGTCCGGGGTCCAGCACCGAAAGTTACCCAGCATTTGCTCATATTGGGTTGAGGGAAAATCACGGAAAAAACCTCAACCAGGTAACTTGCCCCGACCGGGAATCGAACCCGGACCACCTGGTTTCGCGGCTAGACGCGCTAACCGTTGAAATGAGTTAAGGTTCCAGCGCCGAAAGTTAGTTACCCAGCATTTACTCTTAATGGGTTGAGGGAAAACCCCAGAAAAATCCTCAACCACGATATTAAGATATATGGATCATATGAGTAGACAAAGAAGAAGGTAGAAAATAGGAAATACTGAATAATGCTGGGTTTGCATTGAAAGACCTGGGCAGAACACAATGAATGAATGCATGATAAATGAGGTAACTTGTCCCATCCAGGATTTGAATACAGCCGAGTTCGTTTCACGGTTAGGCATGCTAACCATTACTTCACAGCAGTCGACTGCTAAAACTTTTTCACTACATAAATTTACTTAATGTGTTTCAAATAGTTATTATCACAGTTGCCTATTGCAATTACATGCATTATATGTAACAAAGTCTACTATGTAATTCCGTGACGCTAGAGGTTTTACTGAACTTTCCAAATTATATCACTTACAAGTAAAATTAAACTTAAAACTATATAGTGATTACTTTCACGTGTTGGAATGGAATGTAATTTAACTGACGGGAGCACGGATGGCCCAGCATTGCGACCTATTGAGATCTATTGCGCTAACCCTCGATATGGAATGAGTTGCATGCCACAGATCACCTACGCGCACCGCCCTAATCGCATGACTCCCTTAACGACCGGTCCCTACAGCCGAACAGAATCCATATACCATTCCTGCTTCAGGAAATTCTCCCAACGCCCCCCTGTCGGTCAGAGGCGAAACTCCTCCCACGAGTAGATCCGCCTCGGGACTTTCACGTGTTAATATTGAACTAAGTTTATAAATACTTAGTTGATTAGTTTCGTCTTGGGAATCATCTTCAGAACTTCTGCGGTCCTTGCGTCTTCCGGTGTCTCCACCGTCCGTGGAGGTGCGTTTGTGTTGTGTAGTTGTTTAGTCAATTTTCGAAGACAGGTTTGGATCCCACAAGTGACACCATCAAGGCATCACTTACGAGGTAACTAGGCTAGGAAATAATGGGGTAGTTCCTTTCCCCCCTCCATTGCATACATCGCTGACTAGATACTTATTACACTAATCAGACGTCAGATGTAAACAAACAATTATGTGGTGTTTGGGTAAAGGGAGATAAGTCATAAAAATGAGTTCGGAGATAAATGAAAATCAAACTTGGAACCTTTATTGCAAATAATTTTCTACACAAACAAAACACATCAACTGCTAGTATTCTTTGATTTTTGCACACCCACTTGTATAATTTAACTTGTGTGTTCATCTGGGGAACAAAATTCCATCTGCACAAAAAAATGACTTAGTCCCCTTTACCCGAACACCACAGAATTGTTCTTGCTCTGACACATATCGTCAAGTGAGATGTATTGCCTGATAATAAATGTTGTGTAGTGTGGAGTAAAATAGTGTGTGTGTGTGTGTGTGTGTGTGTGATACGAGCAATGACCCTTGTCCGTGCAGTAACATGCCGTAGTTTGAACTCCGTGAGTGCATTATTTCCTGGGTTCGAGGCTTGCTTGTATAGAGATAAGTAATTAGTATGAGTATGAAGGAGTTAAAACATGTCAACATTTACATATTATTTTCTGAGTTCGACTCTTACAAAATTATAAGACGTAATTAGTGTTTGGTGTAAGGCTCTTGTGTCTAGCTATGGAGTTAAAAATTTGTATTATTGACTACAAAAATTCCTTTACGAGAATGGAAGAAGGTAAGAATTTGTTAATTCAAATGTGTGACTGCAATATATCTTTCACGAAAATGAAAGAAGGTAAGAATATTGTAATTCAAACGTAGACTATTACAGCAAAGGAAAAGTGAAAGAAGTTACCGGGATTTAAGCAGTGTCCTCCAAGTGGAGCACTCCATAATGATTTAAGGGAACGGGGTAGTGAGTAGGGGTCAAAAATTCGAATTTATATTTTGTTTAAAAAGTACATAACTTGCTCTTTAAAACAATATACAGATTGTGGGAGTATCTCTGCAGATAAGTCCTTTAAACGGCCTCTTTGACTTTAGCGGTACATGTAATTCATACATACTTCTTTTTTTTTTAATGCAGTTTTCCATAAGTAGATATTTTTCAAACTTGAGTCCATTTTTCTCTGAAACTCTGAAATGTTACAGTGTTTTCTGCACCCTGTGTTCTACAAAGTAGATCTACGGGTTTGTGACTACCACACACATAACGAGGAAAAAATGTATATGTGTATTGAAAAAATTGCAAAGATTGTCAATCAAAGTTCAATTTTTTTTTCTGTTTTACTAAGGGTGAAATATTTAAATAAATTTTGCTTTAGAATTTACTGTATATATTACTTGACAACTTAAAAAAAATAGAAGGCATGTGAATGAAGATTGTAGCAAGTTATATGCACCTGAAGAATGAGATACATTTAGCAAAATGGGAAAACAGATTTTCAGTTAGCGCCTTTCTTTTGCACTTATATACCACTGAATTCAGAATGACTTACAGTCTTACTAATAAACCGTGTATAGTTTTTATACGAGACTTATGCAGAGTTGAGACAGAAAACTATACTAATAAACCGTGAATAAGCTATGGACTTATAAACAGGCTGTAACTATACAATGGGAATTGCTTTGCAGTAGTTATATACACGAAACCCCTTGTTTAAGCGTTGTATATAGGGAAAAAATGGCCGCCCCTGTAACAGCTGTTCGTATCGACTGTCAATTTATGATGATGTTTACCTTGTAACCACAGAAGAACAAACCAAAGATCATAGAATTATTAGAATAATATTGCTGTATCTTTGACCAAAATATAATGTGGTAATCGATTAGAGCCAGTTGTACTATCGATATTTAACACGCCACACTAGAGCGCTCTACCGGATGCAATAGAGAACCTCGATATTCTATTACCTTTCGTAACGAAATAATGACGAAACCATGACGTAGCTGTGTAACAGTTATACTGTTATACACGACGTATGTAGTGATTATTAGTAAGGAATTTACACACGACTTATAAACGAGCTACTCATTGTATAAGTATAAGACAGTTAAACGTCTGTATATAGAGTTTTTATTAGTAAGACCGTTATTGTATAACCATGAAAATATTTATTCTACTCTGAACACTAAAACCCTAGAAATAATGAACTAAACTTTTGTACTGAAATTCTTTAATCGTACAGGGATCACTACCCAGTCCCCTTGAGGATTACGTAGTTATGTGATAAAAATTTCAGTAGATAATTATTAAGCCTCCTTTGTACACCTAGGTAGTTAAGCCTACAATTAGTAGCCTACAACGGATATATAGTGAACACACATTTTTAATTACAACAGGTTACCTCGAATTCTTATTTATTCAATGTTTCCCTGATGTATGTAATTTACAACATATTGTGATCCAAGATGAAATGCAATGGATATGAAGAAACAGAATAAAACGGTAAGCACTTCGCTAATAGTATGTTTTACTTCAATCATGAACACTGCAATTTTATATGTATTTTGAAGAAACAAAAAGTGAATTTTCATTAGACCTACATAATAAGACAGAAATATCACTACAGAACAAAGGAATAATTACAACAGTTAATATAAAGTTTCATCTGAAAGTTTAGCATGTCTGAACAGCTGATAGCTAAAATCAGCTTTTAGCTCTGCCTATAATAGTGACATGGTTGGATTCATTGAGAACTAGACCTCCCTGAGCTTGATTTTTGTACCACAACATCAAAGGTGTCGACAAGAGTTATCTCTACTGTATCTTCTTTATACTGTGACCCATCTGTCAGCGTCAGATTCACGAATGCCACCAAGACTACCTGTCGGACTTAGACAAGGCAATCATTGCATATATAGGGCGCGCAATGGGCCAAAAGCAGCCTGTACCTCTTATAAGAAGCAGTAAAACTAAATAAAATAATATTGTAAGTAGAAAAACATGTATCGTCTATTTTACCCTACGAAACAAGCGAAGAGATCAGACAATGTGGCGACACAGTTTCCACACAATAATGGCATGGTGAAACCAGCCGTATGACATACATATTCGATATTCTTAAGTTCGTATGTCTGATAATTACATTTAAAAGCAGTCACCGTGATATGAAGTGCAACCCCCGAGGAGCAGAGAGCGCTCGTCCCTACTATCATCACACCATAAATCTCCCTTTGTTGGCAGTGTCGTCCCCAAACCACCCATAACCGGAATCCCACTAAATCTAAATCACAGTTCAATGGCAGGAGTTCCGCGTCATCGCCTTCTTTTGTTCCGTTGCCATGTGTGTGTAACAACCACGATATGCCAATGATTATCTCGCCCAAGTAACCCTCAGTACGTGTTATATGACCTCAGCAAGTTGTTTGTATTCTTGAAGCACCAGATAATAGTTGTACTACACTATGCTTTATTTAAATATATATTTATTTATTTGCTATGGTTCAAGCTGCAGCAAATCTAGTCCGAGCAGGAAAGTGAATTTTTTTATCTGCTTTGCATTCGTATAACGACTGGATAAGCGTTTTACAACGCAGCTTAATCCTTTAACAACAGGTCAAATTCTTTCTTCTATCGTATCCTACCAAATATTTTATTATTCACAAACAATTTTATTGTCTGCATTTCAAAACGCAAGACTACGTAAAAATTAGCAGCTGACATACTGGAATAATCAACCACGAAGCTACATATTTCAACGAAAAATAGCCTACTCTCGCATTGCGAAGTGAGTAAAATTATATGAAAGTTAACCCGATTTGATTTTGTAACGAAAGCTTCTATGAAAGCAGGATTTCAAAGAAAATATAAAATGTAATAGAGTAATTGATGTTCAAGATAAAAATTTCAGAATAATTCACCAATACTTTCTACAGATAGTCAATAATTTTCATCACATTTACCATATTTCATATTTTTAAATGTTACTTCATTTAAAAAACAACAAAGTTGCAATTTAATATATCTGTACATTACAATTTCGTTTACAGTACTAAGTCTGCAAAGTTAGAAGGAAAATACGCTTTTCTGTTATATGTTTGGTTGAGTTAGCACTATCAGAAGTGAGATACCGTGGAGGAGCTGACACTATCACAATAACTGAAATTCTATGGCGGAGCTCATACTGCTGCAATAATTGTGATCCTATGGCGGAACTAACACTATCAAAATAATTGAGATCCTATGGCGGAGCTGACTGTTACAATAACTGAAATTCTATGGTGGAGCTGACACTATCACAATAATTGAAATTCTACTGTGGGGCTGACACTACTGCAATAATTGTGATCCTATAGCGGAACTATCACAATAATTGAGATCCTATGGCGGAGCTGACTCTGTTACAATAATTGAGATCCCTTGTCACAGCTGACACTATCACAATATTTGAATCGTGAATTACATAAACTCCACATGTCCATTTGATTAAATTTATAGTAGGCACTAAAAAACTGTTTATCTTCAAAAGTGTTTGGTATATGAAGTGACTATATATTTATTAAAGCATAATAATAAGTTCTAGTGCTTGACATACATGGACATTAATTTTTCTTTTCAATATTTTCTGGGGGCGGGGCAAAATTGAATTTTCTGGACATGTGAGGTTTCTGCAATTCACGACTAGTAACAATCACTTTAATTCTTTAAACAATTTTTAGGCGAAGAAGACGGGGAAGGAAAATTTTTATCTTAAAGAGAACTTTAAGCCAAAAAATTGAAAAAAGTACACAAATATGCAAAATTATGTGCGTAACATATTTAGTTATTAAAATTTCTTTAATCTTAAAAAATGAAAGTGAATAAATTTCACATGCCTTGGATTTGTGGTGTTCCTACAATTTCCTGCAAGTAACTTATTGCCGCTGTGAAATGTAGGCCTACACTTAGTAGACCTACTGGACATACGGAATTTCTGCAACACTTAAAAGACCTATGTATGGATATTACGACCATATTAAAAACTGAATTTGAAAAAAAAAAAAATGACATGTGTGGTTTCTGCAATTCAAGATATAAATGAGATCCCATCCGGCGGAACTGACACTATTATAATAATTGAGACCCTCGCCGGAACTGACATTATCACAATAATCGAGATCCCATGGTGAAGTTGACACTATCACAATAATCGAGATCCAATGGTGAAGCTGACACTATCACAATAATTGAGATCCAATGGTGGAGTTGACACTATCACAATAATCGAGATCCCATGGTGGAGCTGATACTATCACAATAATTGAGATCCGGTGGCGGAGCTGACACTATAACAATAATCGGAATCCCTTGGTGAAACTGACACAATAATTGAAATCCTATGGTGGGACTGACACTATCACAATAATTGTGATCTCATGGCGGAACTGACACTATCACAAAAATGTAAATCTCATGGCAGAGCTGACCCTATCACAATAATCAAGATCTCATAGAGGAGCTGTCGCTATTACAATAATTAAGATCCCATGGCGGAGCTGAGGCTATCACAATAATAGAGATCCCATGGCGGAGCTGACATTGTCTTTGATAAATTATTAGAATCATCGTGGCGGAGGTGGTGTATGGTCTTCTACACAATATGGAAATAGAGTCTCATTTTTATGGAAATTGCACATTCATAGTTTCCCCACCTCTAAGTCTTCAATTTTAAATAGACAATATATTGAGCAAGTTACGAATTTCAAGTATTGGGTATATATTTGGGATGCAGTGGAAGTAAAGATGTAGAAGAAAATAAGAATAAATATCAATATAAGTAGAGGGCGTTTCTAAAATATTGTCTGAAAAGAACAGCACGTGACAGATAACATCAAGTTATTCATTCGTAGATATTGAAAATGAAAATTTGTCAAACAGTTCAGGAAAAATTGCTTACACAGATGGACGGACAGACAGACAGATAGACAGACGACATAACTGGAACCATTTTTCACTGTAAAGTATGGAAAAAACGTTCATTTCCGTGAAAACGCCGAAATAACAAGAGAGTAACTAAACAAGGAGTAGAAGGATTACACGAAGATAAAGAAAAAATCAGAGGAGAAAGAAGACGAAGAAAGTAAGTCGAAGAGTAGGAAAGAGAAAGACAATGAGAAATTTTTGACGAAGAAGAATAAGATGTGAAAGAAGAAGGCATAAGAAGACAATGTGACGAAGAGAGAAGGAAATAAAGAGAAAATTACGACGACAGGTGACAAGGAAAAAAAAAGACGAAAATGAAATTGGAGAGAGAAAAAAATAATAAAGAGAAAATTAGTTCACGGCGTAGCTCAGATATTAGAGCATTTGCATACTGAACTGAGACTCCGTTCGGGCGTGAGTTCAAATGACGCCTGGGTTCATTATCTACGCGGCTGGGTTCTTTTCCGAGGTTTTTCCCAACTGCAAGGGCAACTGAGATAACCCCATGACGAATCCTCGGCCTCATCTTGCCAAATACCATCTCGCTATCACCAATTTCACTGATACTAAATAAGCTGGCAGTTGTTACAGCGTCGTTAAGTAATAAATCGAAATAAAATAAAATGAAGACAACGAAGAAATTAAGACGTGGTTGGAAGAGAAGGACGATATTTGACAAGAGTGAGGAAGAGGGAATTAATAGGAAAGGAAAGAAAAGATGAAGAAGAAAACAAAATGGAGAAATAAAATGGAGGAAAGTAATTACGCGAAAACAGGTGCAGAAAGAAAAGAAGAATAGGAGAAAGAAAGGAATGAAAATGAAATGAAGACGAAAAACACGGGTTGGAGAAAGACGGTGACAAGAGATAGAAGATAATTTAGAATAACAGATTCAGAAGCAGAAGAATCGTAGATATGGGAGAGAAGATGAATAAACGAAGTGAAGAACGAGAAAGAAAATAAAAAGTAAAGACGAAGAAGATAAATGGCGAAGCAGAAAAATATTAGTTATGGGAAAATTTTAACAAAGAAAGAGAAGAAAATCATGAAATTCAAGAAAGACAGCAGGGAACGTGTAGCGGCTTCGGAACGGCGCGGCGTCTTTCTTCAGGAAAATGACCTGGAAGACTTGTATCCTCACGGTGTGCAAGACGTAGAATTGCTCTTAGCGGCAAACGTCTCTCTTTGAATACCATAAACAAAGAATTACTAACAGTAAACATCCCACTTAATTGTCTGGACACTGTTTATGTCCCTGTCTAATTTGTTCAGTAACATGTTCAAAACATTATGCGGGCAGTACGAATGCCTTGCCAATATTCAGTGAATTTGTAATCGGACGTTTAAAACATATTATGAATAGCATATGTAACGTACTTTCCAAGAAAAGTAATGTTTATACAAAACAATGTCCTAAATTACGATTGATCTAATTTCCAAACAGTTGTTCTAAACACAACTAAGAAGATATTGAGAATGTCTCTCTTATCATATTGCATTACAGGATGCCATATAGTACCACTCTTATCTGCAGCAGGGGTAGGAAAACAAGCGTGAAAAATAGTGAAATTGTACTTGGTCTGGCGCCATGTTCAATTTCACCATTCTAATTTTAGTTGTAATTGGCCTGTCAAATAGGCAAATATACTAATTCACATTAAATGAAACTACTAATTTAATCGTAAAAAAGTTACTTCGTATGTATGTTTGATATTCTGCCAATGAAGAAAAATCGGAAGCGGAAAAGAAAGAAGACAAAAAACAAGCAAGAAACTGGAAAGGAATACGATAATAATAAATATGAAATGTAAGGACAAAGAGAAAAATAAAAATAAAAAAGAAAACAAAGATAAGGGTGGAAAGAACAATTAAATGGGAGGAAGATTATGGAGAAAAACAAAGAAAGAGAAGAAAGGAAAAGGATTAGATGAGAAAAAACGAAACAAAAATAACAGAGAGTAAAAAGGAGCAGGAAGACATTGTAGGAGAGAAAGATAGTAAGAAGTAAAAGGAAATATATGAAGAGGTATAAGAATAGGAGAGAAAATGAAGAATAATGGGAGAATAAAAGAAAAAAAACTTGAAGAAATATAAGAAAGGAAGAAAAGGAAAAGAAGGGGAATGACTGTGGGGAGGAAGAGAAGAATAAAAAAACGAGATGAGGAAGAAGAAAAAACAGAATCAAAATAAGAGGAGAGGGGAAAAGGGGAGGAAATGGGAAGGGGAAGACGGCCAATGAAGACGGATTGAAAAGAGGAAGAAGCGAGGAAAAGAAGCGGACAGAATAGCGATAAGAAGAGAAAGATAAAGAGGGTACAAAGAGGAAAGAAGAGGAGGAGGACAGTGAAACAGAAAAAACGAAGATAAAGAATGAAGAAAGAGACGAGAAACATTTAAAAAAATGGAGGGAGAAGAGAAGAAAAGGGATGAAAGGGATGGAACAAGAGAAAAGATGAGGAAGAGAAAAGAAAAATAAAAAGGGAGAAGGAAGATGAAAAGAATAACAAAAGAGAGACAGAAGATAGGAGGAAAAAAGTGCGAAAATTGATCATTATGTATGGTTCCCTTAGGACTGGTTTCTCAAATGATAGGGGAAATTAATTTCTTTCTGATTTTACACACTGCTAGTGAGTTTGAGGAGACTGGAACAACAATCACAGTTAAGTACTGTTCAAAATGACGACAATATTAAAACCGACAATTCGCAAGAAGAGGCCTGGGCTTCTATCCAGACACGTTAAGCTTCTCGACGATAATGCCAGACTTCATACTGCGCAGCGAACATAGGAACCTATGAAGTCCCTTCACTGAAATGTTATGGTGCATGCTTCTTACAGCTCGGATTTAGCTGCATCCGATTTTCATTATTTGTTTTGGTCGCTAAAGGAACATCTCGGAGGCAAGCGGTTTCTAGATTATGCATTTCTATAGGATGCTACGGAATCTTCAATCTTAGGCCATGATGGGAGAAGTGTATATTCGCATAGGATACTATGTACAAAAGCAGTAATCAGAATGCAGTTCAACATTCTAAATGTATTCTGATCGTAAGTTCAAGAGCAAGTGTTACAAATATGAAATAGGGTACAAATATGAACTAGTATGATATCCGACCTGAGACATGTTGTATTATAGCGGAAGCCTTCCAAATTACTACACACTGATACTCTCTTTCGCGGGAATGTGTTAGTTTGCAGTTAGAAGCTGAACTGATGAAACGTATGTCATTATTACGTTTTTGAGGAAACTGAAAATTTTGGAGGTACCATAAATTCTTTTCTTGAATATGCATTGTTATTCTTCAATGTTAGAAATATTAATTACATTTGTTATTTGTTATTGTTATTTGCTGTTATTTCCGGTGTGACTCCGCCTCTTTGCTTACGTCTTAGAAAGTGAAGGCTCTATAAAGTCTAGGTAGGTAGTATCATTCGCCATTTTTGTTCTTACGTTGCCGAGCTACCATATGAGGAATCTATTTGCCATACAGTTAAACATTATCATGTCGTAGCTCCTATGATAATAAATCAAACGCAATGTAATTCAGCAAATAATTGAGCGGCACATAAAGTCTTCGTGTGTTTTCTGCGAACGCCAACGAAAGAGCTAAAATGGCGGGCGATTATATTAAGTATTTATCAAGCCTTAAGAAATGAATCAGCGAATCACAAGACGCACACGTTTAAATGTAGCTGACCTGCAACGCGATTGGCTGCCGGAAATTAGAGCCACGGGACATAACTATACAGTCTTAAAGAGAAATAATCTACGTTTATAGTAATGTATGTTTAATTGATTTCGTTTTTTTTAATTATATGTTTTGAGAATATAACTTACAATATCACAAATATGGAATAGGGCAGACTTGGTTAGTTTCGTGATACTAAGATTTTAATGGAAAAACAAGGTTCAAATTAAAATGAGTGTTTTTAATGCACGTACCTTATTAGGTTTCAGGAAGTTACATGTCAACATTTTTACCTCAAATTTATATAATAATTACAATGAAGCAATACAAATAAACAAAAAAATTTAGCACTCTAGAAGCTCTGGTATAATTTCGTGACAGTACAAGGGTATTTTCGTGTTCTTAAATTCAAAATATTTATACATATTCAGTCACATTTTAAATTCCTCAGTCAGATTCATACCTACAATCTAAGCAATTAAAATTCTTTCTGCATTTTGAAAGATATTGATATGTATCACGAAACCGTTGATCGCAACTGTTACACTGAATTCATCTTTCACCATGCTTGTCGTCCTCGAAATTTCCTAAGCAAGATCTGCACAAAAATCATTCGACTTTTCTTTAAGCACATATTCTTTGATTGGCTCTTGAAGATGATGCTGTTTCGTTGTTTACCTCTTTTAACGGACTTGAGAGAATGGAAATGTCATTCCTGATCCTCGTCGTGCTTTCCAAGAAAAAGATCAGATTTCTCTGCGGTACTTTTCCTTTGTTTTAGACACAATCAATTTGCTTTTTTCATATCACTTATATTGTATTTCTTTTCACATTTGATCCTGCGACTATCTGCTATCTGAAACACGCATGATGTGCACATTTTATTAGAGATAGGCACTACGAATACAAACACAAATATTTTACGTTTCGTGCATTTGATATTTCTTCCACGGGAGAATGTTATTTACCATAGACAAAATGTAAAGAGAAAAAAATGGTCTCGTGGAATGAGAAAAACGCTAAGAAAATAGCTTCTGAAGTTAAGTCTGTGTTAAATAATCAGTGCATTGATAAGTTCATATTTTTCAACAAGTAGTATACTTATCATTGAAAACAATTTTGACCACAAAACACAGAAAAAGAACTTTCTTTTAACAAAGGAAATTGGATGGTGTATTCGCTCACAAATTCAAAGCTGTAGATCTCACAACTGAAGTAATTTCCAAAAAATTCGGTCACGTCACTGAAACAGCGCAGTAAACAAAATCTATGTTATAATACATCTTCTGCCATTTATAATATACCATCAGATTACATTGGTCGCTGATATAAATTCGTGATAAATTTAAACAAAAATATCACGAAATTAGCCGAGTTTCTTTCCTATAGGCTAGTAATATTAGTATTCCATCTCCTGGTTTTCTGTTTCTTTAATAGTGCTGGCACCTATAGAAGGAGGGGAAAACCTCAACTTCCAACAAACTTAGTAAACAGTAGAATGAAAATGCAATGCAAGAAGCCATAAAACATGTTCGAGAAAATACGTGAGAGACGATTCATCTGGATTCAGAATTGCGGTTCCAGACCTTCTAATGAAGATACTGAATTTTTGTTCTGTGCATTCCTTAGTACAGCTCATGCATTCTGTCAAGACATTCGCGATGTACAGTACGGGAACAACGTTTCTGTGAAGGGGATAGGAATAGAAGGGAAGGTCGGACGTATGTCTACCGAGTTCAAGGCAAAGAGTAACCCATTCCCCTATAATTCGCAAGTAGACTCATCCGACCTTGTGAGCAGCTCTGTAGGAAGAGAGGGGGAGTGTCTTGACAAAATGCATGAGCTGTAGTGGCCATTTTGACTTTGAAATTTTGTTAACATTGTAACTTGTTAATAGTATTCCATATTTATACCTCTATTTGTATGAAGGAAATATATTAGATTTTGAAGAAATTATTTTTTCCAAATGTTTTATAACATCTTACGAAATTCTTAAGTCCGGTATACCATCCACAGGGACATTCAGCAATAAACAGGACGATACTTTACGTTCAGTACTTAAAACATGTAGGTTCCAAAACGAAAAAAATCAAAATGACATTCCATATTTGTAACACTTCCTCTACATAAAACTCTTAGCGAAACGGAAATCTTACTTAATAATCAATCTTCTTAAGAAGAGAAACAAACGGAAAAGGAGATGAGAAGAAAAAAAACGAAAATAATAAAAATTAAAATGAGAATGAGAAGAATAAGAACAAAGGATAAGGAAGAGAAGAATGTAGAGAAAGATGACAAGAAAAATCAAATATAAAGTGAGAAGGGGTGTAAGGAAAAGAGAAAATGAAGAAAGGAAGAAGAGAAAATGTGAATAGAAAGATAAGGAAGAAAATATTACCACAGTCTAGTATATAGAGTCACGAAGCTTGAGTTGCGAGGGTACTAGGAACAATAGACTATGCCGGTACTATTTCGCATTGTCTGTAATGAGGCGATAGTAGCGATCCTAGTGGTTAGCAACTATCTATGGATGCATATTTACTACGTATTGAGCTTCGTGACTGTATATACTAGACTGTATTATTACTATGGAAAGAATGGAATTGGGAAATAAAAGAGAGAGAAAAGGCAAGAAGAGATGGAAAAGAAATTAATTGAAGACCAAGAGAAGAAGAGCAAGAGGAAAATGGAAATAAAAATCATGCAAAGAAGGAGAAACGTAAAGAAAGGCGTGAAGTCCGATAACAAGAGGTGAAAAGGAGTGTGAGAGAGAAGGTGGAAGATGAGGAGAAAAAGAATTAAAGAGAAAGAAGATAAAGAAAGAAGAAAAGGGACTTGAAGGAATGAGAAATAAGAACAGGAAAAAAGAAGGAATATTAAATAGATGGAAAAGGAACAAAGATATGGGAAGGAGAAGGTGACAAATAAAAGAGGAGGAGAAATATTTGAAAAGAATAAAAGAAGGACGGCGCGAAGAAATATAATGACAAAAAGAATAAGACGAAAATGAGTAAGGAAGAAAGAATAAGAGATGAGTGGAAAGAGAAAGAGAATCGAAAGGAAGAAAATAGGAGGATGAAAAGGGTTGGAACTCGATAAATTGGCTACTTTTCCGTCACATTCACAATTTATAACTTGATCAGTTGGCAGAGCATTTTCTAAATGATAAATACGGATATACTTAAAAACTGAAGTCATTTCCGAGTTGTCATTCAATTTTATACAACTTGTAAATTCTTCTAACGCAATTAAGTGGATGTGTGAACAGTGTACGCGTGTCTCTGATTCACCACCCCTTTCTACAGTTGTGAAACATAAGGGTGGCACATCACCAGACTGCGGAGAGCACCCATTTCATGGCTGGGTGATGTCTACCCACACACCAAGACCAGCGTCACATATGCACACACAGTCCATATCCACCTGTCACAGAAAAGGAAGAAATTGACTGGAAAGCAGCATGTTATCCGATATAAAAAGAAAATCACCGCTGGATGAATGTATGCAGGATGTCCGAAAAAAGATCCGATTGCACCTTTTGTATTAATTTACATGAAGCCAGCATTAAAGTTAACATGCGCACTGGGTCCACATAATTACAGCTACATATAAATACAGTCTCCTCTCTCTCGGGAGCATCACATAATAAATAAAGTTACAACAGAAGCCTGGAGCAATAAACAATGTTGCACCTAATGATGTGATGGGCTCGATATTATCTGGACAAACACACGCATCGCATGTTATTTTAATTTTAAATGCTTTTCTTATAACCAGTTTTTATTATTTTCTGTGCATCTACTTAATTAAAAATACATTTGTTACAAGAATTTAGTCATTCGGACGATGCTTCGTATGCTGACCATGTCCTGGCCACATCGCGTCGTGGGAAGGAGAGGCTGACAACAGAATGTTGTCCCCAAATCTGGAACCATTCAAATTTCAAGGATTGTGAGTTTTTACATTATCCTATGTATTCCAACATTGAAGATATGTAACAATATTTTGTACGTCATTATAATCTTCATCATTATCTAGAGGTATCTTGAATAACTGGTAGGCCTATATTTCATCTCGATCTAATTGGTCATAGCGCCTACCACTGAGATTTCAAGTATCGGGAGTTCAAACCTGACCGAAAGTGATCAATTGTTAGGTGGAAAAGAATCTAAGTATACAGGGAGTTTCTAAATTAGAAAGACAAACTTTGGGATCGGACAGATAACCTTCTTTCACACAGTTTTTGTTAAGAAAGCTAAGGGCTGAGAAACTTCCTTTCAAAGCAAGAGGGGTTTATGTCATTACATGTTTCGATCTTACAGGAAGGGATTGAAGTAATTAGTTACGTGAAAAGTGAATAAACAAATCATTAATGTTACAGACACATTGTATTGACCCAAACATACAGAAAAGCACAAACAAAACAAAGCGAATGTAAAGAAAAAACACTCACTTCAGTGTTCAATTAGGATGGATCCATTGCTTTACTGTCTCATCACTACAACAAGTGCTGGAACATATGTCCATTGACTTCCAGATAAGCATTGCATCGACGTGCCATACTTTGTCGTACCCTTTCAAAGACGCCAGGCATTTTCCTGATTTCAGCTACTGCCCGGACATTGCATGTTGCAAGATCTTCGTCAGAGTCAACAGGGGTTTCATAAACCACAGGTAGTAATCAAATTGGATTAATGTATGATACCGAGTTCAGAGACTAAACAAACGCGGTCGAAGAATGATACTGCATTGACAGAGTAAACAAAAGGGTGGTAGCATTAAACCCCTCTTGCACTGAAACGAAGCGTCCTAGACCATAGATTTCTTAACGAAAAGTGTTTGAAAGAAGGTTATCTATACGATCCAAAAGATTGTCGGTCTAATTTAGAAACACCCTGTATATCATTAGGCGAGTCCGTAAACAATATTACCTGCCGACAAAGAAAGCTTCTTATTTCAGCACCCTTACAAAATAAACCAGATATTTCCTACATTTATCGCGTAAAAACCTACCATCGATTATAGCAATTTTAATCCTGCAGTGGTCGCGCGCAATTCAGAGTTACAGACGGTCGCACGGCGTCCGACATTCGCCAATCCCTTTTTTTTTTTTTTTTAAAGGATTTATATTATACAATTTTAATTTATTTTACAGGATTGAAATTAATTTTTACGATTTTGAAAGATTGTAGGTCTACATCAATTATATAATTTATTATTAACCTGCTAATCCCTTTTATGCTAGGATGGACTTTTCCATTTCAAACAAACTTCGGTTCCAGGAAACTAAGTAAAATCTTCTTCTCTCCCCTTCCAAGACCAATATGGAACGAATTGCCAGATCAGTGTTTGTCTGTTTGTTTATATTAAATGGCATTTTTTATAACTTCTTGGGCATTTTTGCATTTTAGTACCGGCAATTTTATTTTTAAATATAGAGTAAGTGAAGGTATTAATACCCTCAATTAAAAAATGTTTTACAAGTGGTCAGAAATAAGGACAATAATAATGTTTTATTGATCATTTGTATTATTTCCCTGTCCAGGAGGTCGAAGGCCTTCTTGAAGTCTATGAAGACTGCGTAATATTTCCCTCTGGGTTTCTTTATAGCCTCTGTTATATTCTCCAGCAAATGTTCAACTGCTTGGATCGTACTTCTTCCCGGTGTGAAGCCGAATTGACATTCCGGCATCCTCGATTCTTTCTGTTTCTTGTTAAAATTTTCATATATATCTTGAAAAGACTGTTTATAATGCAATGTTCCTGTACGTATTTGGATCCTTTCCCTTTGTGCAATATTTTTATTGTTGACGTTCTCCAGATCTCAGGGATTGTGCCTGTGTTTAGGCAGCTATTGAATAACTCTGTCCAGAGTGATGTGAGACTGTGTATTGAGTCCTTGATGACTTCTGTGCAGATCCTGTCTGGCCCCGGAGCTTTTTTGGGTTTTGACTTCATTATAGTTCCTCGGACTTCCTCAGCCGTTATTGGGCTCGCGGATTGCCTGCCCTTTGGGAAGGTACCTATGATCTGGTAGGCTGTCTCTCTTCCGTTCTTGTTTAGGAGATCAGTGAAGTGCTTTTCCCATGCGGATATGGGTAGGGCACTAGTCTGTGTTTTGTTTTTTCTCCTGAGGGCTAGAGAAGGGGTCGGATTTGGCTGTTTCTGTTTTTCTCTTAGCGTCTTCTTCTATATATTCTGCCCTTTTTTCTTTTAGGACCTGACCAGGCTATCACTGGAAACAGCAATGGTGCTACTGAAGACAGTCATCACACCATTAGTGACATATGAAATCACCCTCATATGGGAAAAACTAACCCTCACCGACCTAGAGAGAATAGAGAAAGTCCAAGCACGCTTTCTCAAATGCACACTAGGAATAGAAAGAAACGCACCTTCAAGACTAGTGTACGAGATGGCCAGAGAAACTTTCTACGTAGAAGACATCAGACTCCAAATATTACTGCAATCGACACAGCACTACAAAGACCTCCTAGAAAGAAGAGAAAATAAACGCCGTACGATAGACACCGATTTCTACGCCACAGGTGCTATGGTAGTTAGGAACTGGACAAAAGAAAATCAGACTCAAAGACATGCAATAACTCGCATCGCGATACATGGTTTTCACCATAAGTTGTGTATGTGAATTGTGCAATTTAAAATGTGAAAGATACCATCTAACAAAGTGCAAGAATAACAGCAAGACTCTAAATGAATACGCTAAGGACTGACCTAAACAAGATCTCAAATGCCTTATCAGGCGCACCTTTATTATTATTATTATTATTATTATTATTATTATTATTATTAATATTATTATTATTATTATTATTATTATTATTATTATTATTATTATTATTATTATTATTATTGATCATTTGTAGCCTGTCCTGTGAAATGTACGTTTCTAAAGTTGTAATTGTGACAAGGTTTTACAACAATAGAAGTAAATAAAAGTATGACGCAAACTGATACTATTACGTGTAGTGAAGGCAATAAAGCCACTTATTTTTTCAGAACAAATAAATATGTTTTATAAGCAAAAGTGACAATGTAAGATTATGTTATAGAATTAAACAACTGTAAATGATTAGGGACAACAAAAAAAGTGTCAATACTCAATACCACATAATTTTAAAAAATTCAGTCAAGTTCACTGTCACTGAGTGGTGCACAACCTTCTTCACATAGTGAACAGAGTCCAGTTTTTTTGTGCTGCTCATGTCGCAAGTTTCGTGGTACCCCAAGTCCGATCAATTATTCTTAAGTTAGAGAAGATACTAACAGCTATTATTACATACTAAATCAAAGTTTGTTCTCGCAGCGAGATGGCGTTATTACCTACAATCGCAAATTCTATTTAAAATGGATAATTACCATAATATTATATTATACATTTTAAAACAACAGAAGTCCACTAAATTTAAGAGCACATATTTCTTCAGTATATTTCAAATTTAATTATCTGTACTTACTTTATGCAGAATACAATATTCACGTCACTCGAGAATCAGCTCAAGCGCACATTTCTTCACTTAAATGTTGTTAAACTGACAGTAAAGACAGAAATCTGTTTCATTGTTGGTTCCAGGTGTTTATGAAAGGTTCCTCTGAACACTACACTTCTCTGACTAGGGCTACCAACATAGATTTTCACGTAGCTAATTATAAATTATTACATGGCTTTATAACCTGCATGACGTTATTACCTTCACTTACCCTACACAAAAAAACTAAAATGCCCTTTTCAGGCACAAACAGAGTTTTTAGGTATTTATAGGAGTTTATGGTTTATTTATGTGTTTTAGGTCGTATACAATTTTAATTGGGAGATCCTGTGTACATGAAACGTAGAGATATCTGAATAACATACATCTAAGACGTAGCAAACAAAATAGGTACGGAACTTGAAATCCGTTCCCTTCTTACAACACAAACTGGAGATCATTAGTCATGCTTACTCACGACTAAAGATTTGCTTGTAGCTAAATTCAGATTTTATACAATCATGTAAAGAATTTACGCAACCGTGAATAAAGTTCGAATGATCTACCTCGTTTATATGCGATATAGATTATTCAATTAAGACCAGGGTTCCTAATAGACCAGTCCCATGTCCGGTATCACATTAACTCAACATATAAAAAGGAGGATTGTCGATTATAAGAAAAACATCCAAGAGCTATAGTCTATAGTTAGATTGGCTATGCATTGAACAAGCAATCATTGTTTCTTTAATTGGGTTACTTGTCAATGGAAACGCCTCGTGACTTGCCAATTTCTAGTCGTAGTTTTACTGACTTTTCACGTACTAGCGTGAAGAGGTGTAACCACTTCGTGTTTCTAAAGAAAGTGTTACAGGTTGATTTCCAAAAAGGGAAAATAAATCTGATAAGTTGGTCGGCATGTGTGTTTATGTAAGATTCAGTGAGTTCCAACTATTAACTTATGTATACATACTCGAATATTCATCAAACTTAGCATAAATAGGCGGTTAATCTAAAGATTATGTTAAACCTAAGTTAAATATAGCTGTGAGTTTAACTCAACGTGCCGTATTACAGAGTCTCGGTTAAGTTAAACCGTAGTGGAATACAATTGGTATTACTACTACTACTACTACTGTTTAATTATATTATTGATTTAAAATAGTCGAGCTCGTGGAGAATGTTCATTAAGAAACATCTTTGTTCTTCGATATCAGAGACAGTATCATAAAAAAACCCTAAAGAGGACCGATACCGCGTACTTCAGTATGCTTGTCAGACTTATGGCCGGTTTCACCAAGCTTCTTTAAATTAGCACAAACGACTTGTCAGCAAATGGATCGTTTAATTTTAACGGAATCTTTAAAAGTTGACTGTTTCACCAAGCCTCGTATCTTTAAAATTAACAGGCGTTTACTAACGAGGGGATTTTGTACTTGTATCTTGCATGTTTTGTTTTTCATACGACCATGGCTTCGAAATCGCGAATTTCATTGGTTACATATGATCATGGCTGACTTTGTTTGGCATGAGGAAACAATCATAGGCAAACGGGTAAGAGGCAGTAATTTTAAGAACATCTTCCTAAATACAGTATGTTGTCATACCACAATTAAAAAAAAAAAGGCAGCTGCTTCCAAATGTAAATAATAGGAATGTAGAGCAGTTAAATTGTAGCTTCTAAAGGAAATATGAGAAAATTTAGAGGACTACAAGGTCGACAGCTTAAAAATTGATGCAACATTAATTCTATACAAAGCATTCTAAGCAGTTATATTAGGCCTAAATTTAGGACGGAAAATCGCCTTTTCCATAAATTGCATACTACTTTTCCACTGTATTTCATGCAGATTTATTAGTACCCTGTAACAATTTTGCCATGCTTGTGTGGCAGGATTCAGGAGAGATGTCATTAAATTGGATTTTAAGAGGTATCCATTGTCTCCTAAAAGAAAATCTCTTTGCACCCTTTTCATTTAAAAGGCATCCTCCTTTGGAATGTTGTGCTATCCGTGTAGACCGTAACATTATCTTAAACCGAGAAGAATCTGTTGGAGAGGCGTTAAGTATCTGTCGTATTCTAACCTATTACAATTTCAATAAACTAGCGCTGAGGTAGTTCTGAGGTAGAAGTGAAAATCGTTGAACTTATAAGGGATTTTTTTTGTGGTAATGCAGTTGATCGTATATGCAAGGCATAACAAAAACCTAAACTAATCAAACGTAACCTGTCACAGATTCGTATGTGCAAGGTGTATAAGCAGAGTACGAAGGAAACTACCTCAGCGCTAGTTTAGCCACAATTTTTCTATGCGGAGCTTTACATAGGCCTATGAAATTGTTTGAATATTGAAAGTAAAATAGGATCTTCTATTGCAGAATCTTTTGGCTATATTACTGCCAGGATATACGATTGGAACATATACACAATCTATGTTGTCTATGACAACATAAAATTTAGCTATAAGCTTATTAGGCCTATACAAATAATGACTATTGTAATGTTGATAGTACGTCTGATAATTTATTCACATATCTAGACAATACAGCTTTTGATACCCCGTTCATATCATCAATTACTATTTCAAAACTTCCCGCAACGCTATTTTAAAACGAGAAGAATCTGTTGAAGAGGCGTTAAGTGGGTGATTTCTATCTGTCTTATTCTAACCTATACAGAATATCGGTATTCAGTTTCTTCTAGAATCATTCTTACTACTTATTTCCTTAATGTGTAGCTTTCGTGGAATTCTTTATCACTTAAATCTTCAAAATGATTATTCCGAGTGTTATTACAACTTATAAGTTCGTCGTTATGTTGAAGTTCTAAATAAAGAACTTCATCATCGAATAATTACGTCCGCCATGTTGTTGACTTCTTAACGCATCGTTACTGTTTTAACGCGACGAATAGGTCCTAATAAATTAAAGATGAATTTAAAGATGCGTTAGCAATAATGATACTTGGTGAAACACAAAAACTGACTAACGTGTCATTAAATTATTTAACGAGACGTTATAATGATAACGAAGGTTGGTGAAACCGGCCATTAACCTCAAATAGTTTCTTAACACTGGCTACCAACGTTATACTCCCAAACACAATGCAACCAAACTAAACCTTGCATGATCATCCGCGACGTAACTCCATACAGAATCAACTGACTAATGAAGTAATAATATTAGTGTGCGTATTTTATGTGTTTTCTAGAATAATTATGAAACAGAATTCAGTCAAACAATAAAATTATTTTCACGAGTCTAGTAAAATTAGGTAATATTATTAATGTGTTTATAAATCAGGCCCTATAGTGAATCTTACCAGGAGACTGTCTGCCACACACAGTACAATGTGCAAGAGGTTTATAGTAGATTTATGAACATCTCTGAAATCTTCCATCGTTTTCAGTATGCCTACTACCAGAGGAAAAATAGCGCAACGCAACTAGTAACTGACGCAGAGATTCAACAGAATGTTTTCAAAAATAAAAAAGAAATCATTTATCTTTTCAAATAATCTTTAAATTCAGACCCTAAAACACATATTTTTGCACTTTCTCATTTTTCTGTTGCATGTTGTATCCGAGTTTCAATTTTTCGAAACAAGGTTAGGACTATAAGCCTAATTCTGAAGGTTAAGACTGTCTGCTTCGAAAGCCTCAATCTGTTTTTAAAAGTTATGTTTATTTATGTAGGCTATATTTCAAAGTGGTGCACTCTATTTCGAAAAATTCTTGGCCGCCGTGGTCGCTCAGTAATATTGTTCACTCACATATCGTCATTCACAAGTTCTTGTAAAACATCTGCAATATCTACGTGTATTGCGGGATCCGCCATCTTGCACTGTTTAGCCTTGAAATGCAGTTTAAACGGCAGAGAACTGCCGGTCAAGTTAAACTCAAGTTAACTCAAGATTAACTGGTAGTTAAGGTTTATAATACGAAGCAGAACGAAAAATTTCAGTTTAAACTGAACGTAAGGTTTAAACGGCGTTTATAAAACTGGCCCTTAATGTCCGTCAGTGTTACGAACTGTAAGGTGAATGTCATATAATCATATGGCGAGTCCTAGGAATCATCTCGCGAAATACCACCTCGGTATCACCAGTTCCACTGACGTCAGGTAACCGTATAGTTGGTGCAACGTCGTTAAATAATAGCCTATATTAAAATACCTCGATTACTTACAATAAGCCTATACAGTATCTTAAAACTGGACAAAAGACAAATTCCTTTGTTGTCAATGTTCTAACTCATCTATATTATAAAATTAGTGATTTTAATGGTATGCTCAAGAGTGTGTGATTTTTTACTTAGTTTGATTTTCGATAGACACAAGCCAAACACAATACAGCATTTCTGCTTATCTATCTGTACTTACTTACTGGCTTTTAAGGAACCAAGAGGTTCATTGCCGCCCTCACATAAGCCCGCCACTGGTCCCTATCCTGAGCAAGATTAATCCAGTCTCTATCATCATATCCCATCTCCTTCAAATCCATTTTAATATTATCTTCCCATCTACATCTCGGTCTCCCCAAAGGTATTTTTCCCTCCGGCCTCCCAACTAACACTCTATATGCATTTTTGGATTCGCCCATACGTGCTACATTCCTGCCCATCTCAAACGTCTGGATTTAATGTTCCTATTTATGTCAGGTGAGAAATACAATGCGTGCAGTTCTGTGTTGTGTAACTTTCTCCATTCTCCTGTAACTTCATCCCTCTTAGCCCCAAAGAATCTTATTCTCAAACACCTTAACCTATGTTCCTCTCTCAAAGTGAGAGTTCAAGTTTCACAGCCATAAAGAACAACCGGTAATATAACTGTTTTATACATTCTAACTTTCAGATTTTTTGACAGCAGACTGGATGATAAAAGCTTCTCAACCGAATAATAACAGGCATTTCTCATATTTATTCTGTGTTTAATTTCCTCCCGAGTATCATATTTTACGAGTATATTTGTTACTGTTGCTATCTGTACTGTCCAAATTTCGCGAGAGGATCCCTGCGAGGGGAGTACGGTCCTTGCGGGGTAAGAGGAGAGAGTAAGCCAGTAACTCAGCGTTCGTGAAGGAACAGGTGGATGGGAGTGGTGTCATTGGCCGGATGGGACAAAAAAGATTCAGTTCATGACCGGCCGGTTCCATGTCGGGAATAGATTATAAGAGTGGGAGGAAAACTCATTCCTTGCTCGGATTTTCTCGTGAAATGTGGACAGTATATGTATCTAAAAATTTTTTGTGGTTTTCATTTTTCACACGCTCTGCACACTAGGTGGATATGTAGCTCATAGTCTACATAGTTCTCTTCACGTAGACTTAGCACGATCCCAACATAAGATAGAGCAGGTTATAATATTCATTCTCAAGAAGGCTGTGAGATGGGCAAACTTCGCTTCTACGCCACTTCAAAGGCATTTGTTCACACCTCGGTGGTGTTGATGTGCATAAACAGTGTAATATAAGCAAGAAACTTTTTCTCTTGAACCTGTCTTACTAACATTAAGTAAAAGAAACAATTTACAGGCGTCATTCGTACGACTTGTTTATTATTACAAATGTTAAAACATTATCTAGATTTCACTTCGAATTTATTTAAATATGTTTAAGGACTGTTTTAAACTTCTCTGTATAATAACATAACTATAATATACAATCTAAATGTATGACAACAGAATTAAAAGTCACGTTCCTAGCTTCGAAAAACACGTCAAGACACTATAAACTATAGCTTATCAATGAACATTTAAAGTTATTTTATAGCATAGAGATTCTAGCAAGATTATAAACATTTGTTGAAGCACTTATGTTGTGATATACACATAATAGACTTATATGCAATGAAATGATAAATTTATGTAAATAAAGGTTTTATTCTTTCTTTAGCAATGCAGTACAAATGGCGGTTATAAATAAGAGACAAAAAGACTTCTGACTAAAGCGTGCCAGCATCATACTTGTGTAGGAGTTGCGATCGCGACAATATGATACTGGTCATTTTCATGAGTAAAATTAGTATCACTCAAGAACGCCCGTATCTATTGTGGGATTTGAGCCTACATCCAACAAATGATATGTTATAGCGACATGGAATAGTGTATCATTTTGTGTAAACCTGGACACAACAATTTCATTAATTTCCTGTCTGAAACGAACCATATGTTGCAGCGTTTAGGACTATTACATAATGGAGGTAAAACTATGTTTCAGTTAATATTACCCAATTATATTATATTGTATTATATTATATTATATTATATTATATTATATTATATTATATTATATTATATTATATTATAGGCTATTATATTATATTATATTATATTATACAGTATTATGTGTACTTTGTAACATGGTCTTAACTCTGCCAGTATAAACAAAATAAATATTATTATTATTATTATTATTATTATTATTATTATTATTATTTATTATTATTATTATTATTTATTATTATTATTATTATTATTATTATTATTATTATTATTATTATTATTATTATTATTATTATTATTATTATTCAGAGACTGGAACTGTGGCAGAATGCTTTTTTAAATGTGTTAAAATCTATCTTCATTTTGAAAGTAAATCTGTACGAATTATACCTTTGTGATTGAAACGTCAAAGTTTCACGTTGCCCTTTTCTGCCTTTTTAATATAAATGCCTAATTTACAAAATAAATGCTTTTTTGCCTTTATTTGATTATTTATCTATTATTTATTAATTTATTATTAAAAATTGCCTACAGGCATATTATAATTTTTTTCTATAACCGCTACTATGAAAGTGACTTCACCGAATGTATATTATTGGCTTTCAGTCAGTTCATATTCTCTGAGTGCTGCCGTGCAAAACTGTATAACAGTAAGAGTTTTAATTATCGCTTGTGTTTATTTGACAAGGCAACAATGAGTGCGGGTCTAACGTTATTTTTAACAGTTATTTTTCTTTCAGTTTTCATTGCGACGTTGTTGTAGCTAGCTAAATATTTTATATCGCAACATATCAGTACAACCAAAAACAAAAATGCACTTTCCAAGGCTACTGGGAAGAAGATTTCTTTGCTTCCAACAGTAATTGCAACATCGAGTCCAAAATCTCAATTTGCATTCGACTTGTGTAAAGCTTTTCTTGTTGCCGAAATCCCTTTGTGGAAAGTGCACGGTTGTAGGTCTAGTGCACGGTTTTTGTGATTGCCTTTTATTGCGTATTTTAGCTATTTATAATGCCTTTTTGCCTCCTTATTTTAGGTATTTATGATGCCTTTTTTGCCTGCCTATTTGAATGATTCATAATGCCTAAACTTCCGGTCTCTGTTATTATTATTATTATTATTATTATTATTATTATTATTATTATTATTATTATTATTATTGAGATTAAGGTTTGTTTTAATACCGTTTAGCACTGTTAGCAGTAAGATTTTGTATAGATATACAACATGCTTACTGTGCAATAATGCATTATCAGCATAATTTTCCAGGCACCCACTCATTCACAGTTTTTAAAATGACACTTAGAATTTAAAATGCACTGGTAAATAAAAAGAAACATTAAACGCATATCTCAACTAATATATATATATATATATATATATATATATATATATTTCCTTCCTCAAATGAAGAAGTTATAAGTTGATTTTATGTTACTTTTCGAGCTCAGTCAAAGTATTTCAAGACGCTGAAAACGAGGAGATCTCTCAAAAACAGTTTTTCAGGTACTAAATATTCTTTCCAGAATCTCCAATTAGCTGAAATTAAAGGACAGGGCTTTATTTCCAGATATAAAAAATTATACATATTCCATATCGCGCGTGTTTGAATTTGCCACATCATGGCGGATGGGCAAAGTTTATTGTCACCACTGTCATAAATAGAGCCACTGTAACTATGGTCCGTCCCAGTAATGTGTGGAGTAACTTCGCACATAATGGGAGCGGAGTCTGTGCCGGAGTGTATTGCGGGTAGCATCAGCTCGAGTCCGCTAAGGGGTAAGATGCTCGTGGTAGAAGCAAATACTCTCTAACATTAATACTGGAAAGCTTTCCTGTTTAGCATTGCAAGCGGCGGCAAAAAGTAACAGTGCTGCCATCTAGCGGCTTGAAACGTTCGCACACTCCGTGCGTCGTGCTGGGTTACGTGAGGAAAAGAGAAGTGTGCATTTGATTTCAATAAGAAGCTGCAAAGCAATAAATAGTATACTTTAGAGTCACTTTGTTCACAACATTTTTAATTAATAACAAATTACAAAGTTATTAGAATAGAAATGAATTGATAAATTCTCATATTTTCAAATTTGATGAAATTTAGTTGTGCATGACTTTAGCAGCTTTCATACATCGCTTGTTTTGTTTTTTAGCTGTATGATTGTCCATTTTATTTTTGATGTAACAATTTATTAACACATTGAAATAGTTATAAATGAAGACATTGGCACAGTCACTGCAAATGGACGTGTTAACAGGGAGCACTACCATTTTAACTAGTTCTTTTTTTACACCAATTCTAGTTTTACAAATAACATGATCAATTTCTTTGAAAACATCAGAACACAATTGGCTGAGCTTTAGAGAAACATCATTAGGGAAAACAATTTTTGAATCTTTACAGTATTTTTTATTTGCGATGTGCGTTGTTACGTCATCGTTGGGGTTTTCTTTACAAGATAAATTTCTTCGACAAATTTCGTGTTTTATTCTGCTACACACCCAACCTGCAACATATGCCCTTGCATTTTCTTGCAACACGGTTTCTTCATTTGTATGCTGTACATTTTTGTCATCAACAGTTACATCCAAATCGGAGGCATCTGTAATACCGCCTTCCCATTTTTTCTTTATTTTTAAGCGCACCTGCGACATAATGAATTCATCATTAGAGACAATTTTGATTAAATCAGTATTTGAACTGGTTGTCTTCAGAGCTCTCACTTCCGCCCGAAGAGATGAAATATTTTTTTTGTGTTTAGATACCAACTTTTGAGCTGCAATCAATTTCTTAGAAAGTGTCTTTATCTGAAGATCTTGAGCCATCTTTGACCTTTTAAGATTTCTTGCATCTTAAAAAATAAACAGGGACTTAATTTAGTGAAATATTAATAATGTCTTGAAAGTCTAAGGCTAGGTAAATAATATTTTACGAATAACTAATTGAATCAGTTTTTATGAGAAAACATGAGTTCACATACTTTCTTCACAAAATCAATAATTCGTATTTTTATGTTACGTATCACAATATGCGTCCATTTAGTTTGAAAATGTCATGACTTTCAGTATTTTATATGGAGAAACTATAAATAATTGTGTTTGGTATGATGGAAGTAAAGTAGTTTTATGCAGTTTAATAACTGATTCACTTAGCATAGAGAACATGTTATTGCTAATGTACTATCTGATTATGAGGTACCTGGTAGAGGACTATCGTCGTTTCTGTCTGGAATCGGAGAACCTGTCGCCTCCTCGATGGAAGGTCTAATGCGTTTCTTTGGGGACCTTCGCGGTTCTTTCATCGTACTTTGACCCATATTTTCGGAAGAAGGAGCTGTTAAATTCAGTGAAGGAATAGCTGTTCTCTTCAGTCTGTTATTAAAAAAAAATATTTAAAATTAACAGGTCTATGACTCATTTGAAACTTCGGTACTTTTCCAATTACACCTTATTTTTACTTACCCCTGACTTTTCAAATTTGGGTTATTGAAGTCCGATAATCTAAAGTGATCTGAACATATTCTGTGATTTTTGTACAGATACTCTGTTCCTCTAGTTTTAAACGTTTCGTCTAGATCCTGTCTTTTACATTTATTTACCCATATGGCACATCTATAAGACAAAAACAAATAATAATAATAATAATAATAATAATAATAATAATAATAATAATAATAATAATGTGATGATGATGATGATGGTGAAGACACGAGACCTGTCATGTGAATCGTGCGAGTGGGGAAAGAATGAGCTAACAGAAAGAGAGTTTGTTTCATGATTAAAATTATACGAATCTACTGACACGAAAGTTCATCTCAGACTAATTATCTTCCTTCTCCATATCCATTGGTGATAGCCACAACACATGATAAGGTCACAGAACAAGTTATCTACTGTCTCCTATACTGTAATAATAATAATAATAATAATAATAATAATAATAATAATAATAATAATAATAATAATAATGTGGCAGAAAAGTAATAGACTATTCGTATTTACATGACTACTCACTCACCTATCTGTATCTTTCGGAAATCTGAAGAACGATCTAGCATCTTTTTGCCAAGCGTAGTTTTTACAGAAGAACACAGAACAAACAATTCCACTTTTCCCTGACATTTTGTGGAACAACCATGAGAATAATCCTTACGACTTACACCACGTGTTGAAGTACAAAATTCTTGTTAGATGTAGTTTACCGCGCTACGTGTCACGTTATCCTTACTGTCAACATTCCCTGCCGCTAGATAGCACTGATGAGTCATTCGCCTCTCTTATCGTGAACTTTCCAGTATTAATGTTAGAGAGTATTTGGTAGAAGGTAGAACAGAGTTCACATACTGTCCAAACTTCACGAGAGGATCCCTGCGAGGTAAGTGGAGAGAGAAAGCCAGTAACTCAGCGTTCTTGAAGGAGCTGGTGGATGGGAGTGGTGTCATTGGCCGGCTTGGTCAAGCAAGGCTCAGTCAATGGCCGGCCGGTTCCGTGTCAGGGATAGGTGGGGGAATAACTCGCATTCCTTGCTCGGATCTTCTTGTGAAATGCGGACTGTAGAAATTATCTCCTCTTGCAAGCGATTGCTTCGTTCCTCCCACGTACCACTTGCGCAGAGATCTTGTTTCGTCTTTGTACTCCACAGATTTCTGGGACGGACCTCTATATGTCGCTGTCGAAAAGCTGTTAGTCAGGTCCTCTCGTCCCATTCCACCATTGTATAAGCATTTATCCGCCATATTTGCGCTATCGGTTGCTGCTGTCAAGCAGAACGTTCTCCGAAATAAATATTAAATAAATGCCTGAATGAAGTTGTTTTACAAAATAGGTTAAAGCTCATATAATATAAAAGAAAAAAAAACAAGTTAGCCTTATAGAATTTATGACCCAGTGGGATAGCTCAGTCTCTAGTGTACCTTGAGACTCTTATTCAAAAGGTCCCGTGTTTAAATTCCGGCCAACTTGCCTGGGTTTTTCACGGTTTGCCCCAGTTACTTGAGAACATTTCGGGTAGAGGCAAGTGCCTCAATAGACTATACCAATCTCTTCCACTTTAAAAAATACACCATTTAAAATGAACAGGAGATTAAAAATATATTTCAAACATATCCACAATAATATTAATGGATTGGGTAAAATCCAAGGAAGAGTCGCTGTTTTGCTGATCAAGAAGTTGGATGATGTAATAGGCCTGCATAACGTCACGTATGTACGCAATTACATTGCAAGTACGAAAAACTGTTTTAATGAAAATGTGGTAATTTAACTTACCTCAATAAGATTAAGAGAATACTAAAGGGAGTAGTGTAGTGAATCGATTTAATATGCAGAGTAGTCCATAAAGATGTTACCACTTAGATAGTATTTACTTTTATATGAATAACTCTATGTACACAAGTCCAAATGAAGTAACACACCATGTACACAAGTCCAATGAAGCTAATGCACTCCTTCGACCTGTAATCCTTCGTTCTCAATGCATGTACGAAGTCTTTTCACCATACAGGCCATATCACTTTCACACATTTCCGTAGGTATGGAACGGACAACTGTTTGTATGCATTCTTTAAGGTCATCAATGTCAGTAGGTTTTGTAGCATACACGCGTTATTTCACCATTCCCCATAGCCAGAAATCACATAGGGTCAAATCTGGTGACCGTGCTGATCAAGCCAAAGGTCCACCTCGTCCAAACCAGTGTCTACCAAATGTTTCATCCAGGTAATGTTGAACCATTAAGGAAAAATGTGGTGGTGCACCAACTTGCTGGAAGTAACCTGTACTACCATATAGTACCATATAAATGGTATCATCTTTTCGGACAACCCTGTATATATAGTCTGGCAATTGATACTGGATAAGTGCAGTAACGCCATCATTCGGATACGTATTATAATAGTTTCTTGTAAAATAAATTTTTTTAACCAATGCCATCAGGTTGTCATTTGACATTTCTGGTCTCTTCTGGCAATGGCTCATTTGTAACCCAGTTCTGAGGTTGGGGCGCCTGGAAGGCGGAGTTACGCTGCCCCGATGGTATTATGATAGGATAATTATGAAGTGCCAGGAGAGGTCTTAAAACTAAGCCTAACCTAATTTCCAGACCATGGACGAACATAGGAACATTCCCCTTTATGGAAAAAATTCCTGTGTTATAACCGGAAATCGAACTGTAGTCAGAAGCTCTGACCACTAGCACATGAGGCTGGTTTTCTTTTATTATAAGTCAACCCTTTCTTACCTATAAATACCATATGGAAATAATTAACTTTATAGCATTTATATACTTGTGTGTTACACATGAAGGTAAATTTTGCTGGATAACTTCTATTTCAATACATTTTCATCAACATAGTTTTGTTTCAAATGTTGCCACTCCCGTAACTTGGTCGCTGAATTGGTCCTAATACAGCTATTTGTTTCAACATGGATTGCTTGTAAATTTAATTTGGATTAGAAAGGGTTAATTAATTCGTGATCTATTTGCCATATTAACTGTAATCAGGTTAATAGCAATAGCAGGTTATTTTATAATAAAAAAAAGTCATGTGTTTAATTCCTTTGGAAGTTATTTGATGTTAATTGTGTGTAAGTAGTCTATAATATTTAAGGGTTTGATCATCAACAATTCGTAGCGAAAGGCTATGATAGTAATTCTGATAGTAACTCTGATAGTAAGTTAATTCACTAAACGAAAGTCCTAGGATCGAATCCTGCTATATACTACAAGGTATTCAAAGGTAAGTCATGTATTCTAATTTAATATAAAACAATTAATAGATTAAAGTAGTAGTATTATTAGTAGTAGTAATTTATTTATTTAACCTGGTAGAGATAAGACCGTCAGGCCTTCTCTGCCCCTCTACCAGGAGATTCCAACTACAATATGAACAATAAAATTACAATTAGTATTAAATTTATAATTACAATTACAAATAACATTACAATTAGTGTTAAATTTACAATTACAATTACAATAAAATCAAAGTACGAAAAGATTACCTGAATAATTAAAGCTAGATAATTTATCATAGAGAACAAAGAATATTTTATATTTATTGAATTACAAATTAAATCTAGAATAACAAAATTGTATAGTGATGAAATTACTGAATATTGAAATATTTTGTGATAGATTAAAGAAACTATTTACAAGAAATCAATTACTGACCAAGTGGCTAGTAAGTTTTCGTTTGAATTCAATTTTATTTCGACAGTCCTTGATACTAGCAGGTAGCGAATTCCAAAGTCTTGGCAGGGCTATTGTGAAAGAAGATGAGTATGAGGAGTGCGATGGGATGGTATTGTTAGTATTGTTTCATAACGAGAGCGTGTGTTCAGATTATGGAGGGAAGAAAGGTAAGTGAAGCGAGACGACAGGTACGAAGGAATAGAAGAGTTCAAGATTTCGAAGAGAAAGAGAAGTGAATGTAAATTTCTTTTCTTATCTAGTTTAAGCCAACCTATTGCTTCCAGGGATGGGGTAATATGATCATATTTACGAACATTGCTTACAAAACGTACACACAAATTATGAGCACGTTGAAGTTTCATTTTGTTGTCGCTGGAGAGGTCAGTCAGTAAAATGTCCGCATAGTCGAAATAGAGAAATACAAGTGTCTGCACAAGGGACTTTTTTAAGCAAGAGGGGAGATGAACATTTATCCTTTTTAGCACATGGATAATAGAATATACTAAAGTAAGTAGAGGATGAAAAAAAAGAAGTCGAGGAAAATATGTGTGGGAGTGCAATATAGTGGAGTGGTGTAGAGTGGGAGAAAGAAAACCGGGGGTACCTCGATTAATTCGTATTTTTAAATATTGTCATCGTGCGTGATATCATTATCGCGTCATGGGTCTCCTATTGGTCTGAAAAAGCAGCCACTGAATCTTGGATTTTACTATACATTGTAATTGAAAATGTAATAAATCTTCGATCCTGCTACGCACAACAAACGGGAGAAGGAAATCTACTTATGTCATTAAAAATAACCTCAAAACTAAAGCACACCATTCCAAATCCATCGTTTCTTATATACTCTACCAATGATTTTGTCTGTCATTTTCACACGAAATCATCACCTAACCCAATGGTACCACCATTATATTACACTAAGCGGGAAAACACTCCTATCTTCGGTCCACGGTAAATCTATTTCTGTTCGATTGGTTGAATTCTCCCGAGGTTTTCCCCAGCAGTGGGACTGATGCCGGGTGGTCTATGGCGAGTCCTCGGCCTCACTTCACTTCACCCCCGTTTGATCTGATTACCTGGTTGAGTTTTTTTTTCGAATTTTCCCCACCCATAAGGTAAATATCAGGCAATCTGTTGGCGAATCCTCGGCCTCACCTCATCGTTATCTCATTACATCTCACCAAAAATTGTAAAGAATTGAAATTGAAATTGTAAAAAATTGTAAAAATTGCAATTGTAATCTTGTAAAATTTTGACTTCTTCCACATCTTAAAGCTTCATTGCTAATGTAAGATCTATGGAATACAATAAATGAAGTGAAAAAATGTTCTGTACTGAAAACCATACATTAGGTACCGTAATTTCCCATAACTATGGTCCAGGCACCCAACTATGGTCCAAAACGCATTATGTACTACTTAGTCCTCCAGGAGTTCGGTGTTTGCCATTTAAGGCGCCACTGTGATGGAATTATGTTCCCCATAGATGCTTCTATCTACTATTAAACGTGGCAATGATATGGATGCTTAACAAGGTCAATGTGCATCGTTCTATTGAATGTGTGAAGATACGAAATCATTCAGTTTGTGATTGTCTGTTTTATTAAGCTCTCCTCTGTAGAACTGGTACGTTATAGATATATAATTCTTTGTACAATTAAACCTGGCTATATAGTGTTTACTTTCACGTAATAATTAGACTGGCAGAGGTTAAGGACTCTGCGTGAAAAATGTTTAACCTCAAGGCTAAAAGTCAGTCCTCAACTATGTACCACAATTTTCGTGAGCCATAGTTGTATTTCATTTTGAAATATTTGTTTCAATAAAATGTGATCAATGTGACTATTTACTTCTGCAAATACGGTATCTCAGTATATTATAAAACACTATTTAACATTATAGTCAAGTAAACAAAGAAACAGGCTGTTCCAGCATCAATGGTACTAGCACGAATGATGGTCCGGTAAAACGAAAACTTCAGGGTAGAAGGAAAACAACCGTGCCCCTGTGAGTGACTATGAGAGCGATGAAATTGAATTGGATACAGATTATGATTCAATTTCAGAATTACAAGAGAAGTGGAGATTCAAAGGATCGAAATAAGCGTAATGAATGTAGTTCTCAGTACGATAAATGAACATTATCAGTGAATTTATTTGCATAATATTTTGCTAAGAATGTTTTAGTTTATTTTGATACCGTACTTTTGTTCTTTGATATACACTCACCTGCAAAAAAACCGGGCTAACTACATTTTCTTTAAAATTTTTTAAAATTGTAGGATTTTTTAAATAATTGTAGGTGTGCTGAGGTTCATTTAGTTATTCATTTATTTTGTGATACGTAACACTGTAATACTGAATATGTAATACCCAGCAATGATCTGAAAAGAAGAGTCGTTCTTCTTGTAATATTGTGTGTAAACGTCTCGGACTCATTTCGAGCTAGGCTGAAGATGTCTACAGACTGGAAGCTCTTTTGAGGCAGTATTGGAGTACTTCATTGTATACAAATGTCATTAATTCCTACCGATTCAGCAAAAGTGGTTGCATTGATAGAAGGTGGGAATAGTCAGCGTTATGTGGCTGCAGTTCTTGGGATTCCTCGATCGACCGTACAACGAGTGTACCATCGCTTTAAAGAGACAGGAGGTTATTCCAGGAGACCCGGTTCAGGGAGAAGACGGGTAACTTCGGCTCGTGATGACCATTTTATTGTCCTAAACACATTAAGAAATCGCCATTCCACTGCTATTGAGACCAGAAGAGCCTTCCAGAAAATAAGACAAGTTAACGTGAGTGAGAGAACTGTAAGAGAACGTCTGGATGAATGTGGGCTAATTCCAGAAGACCAGCTAAAGGCCCAGAATTGCTCCAGCAATTATGTTTTGCTCACAATCATACTAATTGGAACCTGGGGGAGCGGCGGCGAGTGCTCTTCACAGATGAATCGAGATTTAGTTTACAGGTGGACGTGAAAGAGTGTGGAGAAGAGAAGGAGAACGTTTTTCTTCATGTACCTTCAGTTCAGGTGTCAGTTTCCAAGGTGGATCAGTAATGGTATGGGGTGGCATTTCGTATGAAGCTCCCACAGAACTTGTTTTCATTAATGGAGGTGCTTTGACTGCTCCAAGCTGCATCGAAGGTCTAATTTAACATATGGTACCATATTCCCCACTTATTCGTGAAAAGTTGGCAATGCACGCCCTCATGCTACAAGAACCGTGGATGAGTTCCTTCACAACGTTGGATTGAATAGGATGGCATGGCCACCAAGAAGTCCTGATATAAACCCTATTGAACATGTGTGGAAAATGCTAGGGAAGTGAGTTATAAGTCGTGTAATTCCTCACAGCACCTTACAGCAGTTCCGAAATGTTCTAAGTAAAGAATGGAATAGAATCGACCACACTGACATCCAGAATCTGATCGAAGGGTTGAATCGGCGAATGGTAACAGTCATATAGTCACGGGGAGGTAATACATCTGGGTGGCCACAAAATCAGTTGAACATTTGGAAGAAAATTGATATAATTTGTGAATTGTTTCACCTTTTAATTATATCCATTGTTTGGCGTTGAAAATAATAGTGCAAATGATAATGAATAAGTTTTTTTTTTCTGGGAAGGAATGTTTTCTTCATTTTTCATAAAGGATTTTCTGATTCTCACCTCATAAAAAATTGAGAAACTTTAGGTGGCCGGGTTTTTTTTGCCAGTGAGTGTAGTTGTTCATTATTGCAGAAAAATGACTTTCAGATTTCACTTGTTTATTGAGTGTTTATGTAATGTGTACTAATAACAAGAATCCATGTACTTTTCATTTATTTTTAATATTTCTGTGCTAGATTATGTTTCTACCCTTAAATTAGAAACTCAATGTATTGATTTACGAATAATCACAGCTCCAACTATAGTCCATTCATGCTTTCAAGCATGAATATATGAGTGGACCATAGTTGGGCAACTCAGAATACAACTATGTACCAATGCTTAGGCCTATTATTTTTTTAACACTTGTAATTGAATAATTGCAAACACATATGTCAATATTTATTTAATATAAACTTATAAGAGTCCGAAGCCAAAATTTCACTTAATCTGGAAGAATAGTACTGAATATACAAAGAAAAATGTGACAAATGTGGACCATAGTTAGGGGAAACTACGGCACTTTAAGAGCAAAAGGCATGAAACATTTTTTGTTTTATTTCAAATATTTGTTTTAAATTATAGTTTTCTGCTTGTATGGTTACTTTATTTGTGAATAGGTATATTTCTTGAATAAAAGGTATTGTTTGCATTACTGTATTTTGAAGTTATTTTTCACAAGGTTCCTGGAAACCTAATAATTCAGCAGCTAGCACATTCATTGGATTAAATGAGTTCTGTAATTTAATCTAATTTACTTTATCTTGCTTAACAACACTGCTAACCAATGCTGTTAATATCTGCCTTGAAACGACCCTATTAATTACTAAAGTTAATCGAGTTAATCACTATATTTGACTGTGTCCTTTTGTCCTACTTTATTCCTACTTTTATATTTGTGTCGAAATATAAATGCAAACTCCATGTGGATCAGCATATCCAGGCATTTTCGAAACTTATCTTATGAAATATAAATTTAAACAAGAATTCCTTTCATAATCCAACCACAAAGCAATGTAAACAAACCGAACAATGACGTAAATATAGCGACGTGCGAAGACTCGTCTAGAACAGTGAGCTCTATACTAAACAGGAGGCACCACTGCAATGCTTTTTCCTGTCTGAAAGCGTGACTGTTGGTGAGGGTATTGTTCTCTCTTTCTAACTAATGTGTTTCAATGAGTCTTTCGTGAGGTTCATGTTGCACATGCGCAGTAAGCAATAAAAATACCGTTAGTGTAAGATAGAATTCACTGCAAGAGAGACAAAGGGCAACACTATGCATTCGTGTCACGCTTTTAAAGCATTGAGCTGTGCCTCCTGTTCAGTATAGAGCTCACTGGTTTAGAACTATCACTGCCATCTAACAGACGACGAGGGACACCTACCATGACAGACAGCCGATTGAAACACAGGCGATTCCCTATTTTTCCAAACTAATAATGAAAGAGAAATTGTGGAGAATATTGTTGAAATGAAGAGGGGGGAAACAGGACAAATGCGAGAGAAACCATCACATAATTGACTTTATCCACCGCAAATACAATTCCGACATCGCCGAGGTCGCTGTTGCAACTGAGCTACAAAAAGGGCCTTTCACTTGGCAATGTTTAGGTAATAAACTCACAATCCATTTCTGAGATTTTATGCTTATTATCAGCAATTTCAAAGATCAGTTTTCGCGAGGATCTTCAGTAAGTAATGATAATTCTGAGTGCATGCAACTTCAAACAGTTTTCCATTAACAAGTGCATTACACTTTTATTAAAGGTACAAACCAATCAATCAACATGCTCCTGGCATGCCGTGGCTGTTGTTAAGTGATTTAAAGTAGACCATTGTTTAGGCAAGATATTGTGTATCATCATTTGTCATACTCATCATTACTTCTTGTTATCAACAGGATCTTTCGTATTGGCCCACACACATCGGCGATGCTACTTTGGAACCTCCTGAGGTGTTTCAAGAGTTGGCTGACATGTGCAGAGTAAGTCAGTAGGTCCATGCACTAGTAATAAATTATAAATGTGGCCGTAACGCTGGGAATGGCCACACCGACAACGTAGTTGCTATGAAATATTGATCCATAAAATGCTTCGGGAATAGCAAACATCCTGCCAAGATAGTGAGATATTTGTAACACGATGTCCAGCAAGAATCTCAATTAAAGCCGACCCTAGTTTTTTGTGTGGAGGTTTTTGTCGAATATTTCGCATACTTCTATCATCGTTTTATTTGCCGGTGTCGTTTTAAGTTTCAATTTAAAGATTTTGAGATATTGGTTGAAAATGGAATTTCAACAAAAAGCGGATGTTGAGATATATACACGTACACAAGCGATCATAGAACTATTAATGAAACACAGCTGCAATAAATGGATGTTTCGGCACATAAAACACAATCTCATTTTGTTATATTCTTATAAAAGATTTACAAGGACAGCCAACTAATTAGACCAGAAGTTTGCGGCTAAGTATATAGCCAGTGGACAAAGGACTTTCTTTCTTTTATCTGCTTTCATTGGTGTTTCAGAATTGTCAATAATCTTGCTACTTCTTAAACTACACTTAGTTATTTACGGTATCGTTAAATTAAAAAAGAAATTCTTGTGTTTTCTGATAACTTCGATCGTTTTAAACACAGTATTACGAAAATTGATTTCATTAGTACTGTTATTATGATTATTATGATTATGATTATGATTATTATTATTATTATTCACTCACATTCATATTTAGTTCTCTGTCTAATGGCAGGTCTTTCACTGCAAACCCAGCATTCTCCAATATTTCGTATTTTCTGCCTTCCATTTAGACTTCACGTATCCAAGTATCTTAATTATGTCTATCATCTGATAAATCTTCTTCTGCCATGAACTCTTCTCCCGTTCACCATTCTTTCCAGTGCATTCTTCAGTAGGCATTTTTTTTTCTCAGCCAGTGATCCAACCAATTCCTTTTCCTCTCTCTGATCAGTTTCAGCATCATCCTTTCTTCACTCACTCTTTCCAACACAGCTTCATTTATTATTATGCCTGCCCATTTCGTTTGCTCCATTCTTTTCCATGGCCACATTTGTTGTTTCTTTTCACTTCGTCGTAATGTCCACGTTTCTGCCCCATACAATGCCACACTCTACACAAATCAATTCACTAGTCTCTTCCTTAGCTCTTTTTCCAGAGGTCCCCAGAAAATGTCTTTTTTTCTATTAAAAGCTTCCTTTGCCATTGCTATCCTACTCTTGATTTTCTGGCAGCAACTCATGTTACTGCTTATAGTACACCCAAAGTATTTGAAGCTGTCCACTTGCTCTACTACCTCATTTAGAATTCGAACGTTTACCTTCCTTATTTTTCTTCCGATAACCATGGTTTTTGTCTTGTTTGCATTTACGTTCATCCCATACTGCTCAGAGCTATCATTTAGGTCCAGTAGCATATCCCTTAATATAGACTCCTCTTCTGCTAACAACGCTTTATCATCAGAATATCTTGTACTCTTTATTCTTCTTTCTCCTATTATCATCCCCTCCCATGATGATGATGAGTATTATTATTACCATTATGATCATTATTATTATCATTATTATTATTATTATTATCATCATCCTCCCACGTATTAGTCCTTGAACAACTGTTACTGTCTGAACGAAACACTGGTGTTTTGAAGCCATCTCTTCCCCGGACGACCCAAATATCTTTTGTCACGTGATTGATATTCCATGATGGCTTTATGGATGTGTTCTAGCCAATTTTTCTGATAATCTTAGATGTGGGTCATTTACAGATTATTATTATTATTATTATTATTATTATTATTATTATTATTATTATTATTATTATTATTATTATTATTTACAAATGGCTTTTAGAGAACTCAGAAGTTCATTGCCGCCTTCACATAAGCCTGCAATTGGTTTAATTCTTATCTGAGCAAGATTAAGCTAGTTATTATCATCATATCTTACTTCCCTCAAATCTATTTTAATATTATCCTCCCATCTACGTCTCGGCCTCCCCAAAGATTTTTTCCCTCAGGTCTTCCAACTGACATTCTACATGAATTTGTGGATTCGCCCATACATGCTACATGCCCCTCTCATCTCAAACGTTTGAATTTAATGTTCCTAATTATGTTAGATGACGAATACAATGCCTGTAGTTCTGCGTTGTGTAACTTTCTCCATTCTCCTGTAACTTCATCTCTGTTAGCTCCAAATATGTTCCTAAGCACCTTATTCTCAAACACCCTTAATCTCTGTTCCTTTCTCAAAGTGAGAGTCAAAGTTTCATAACGATACATAACAAGTGGTAATATAACTGTTTTATAAATTCTAACTTTCTGTATTTTTAAAAGCAGACAGGGTGAAAATACTTCTCAATCAGTAAATGAAAATGGCGATCAGCAACCAACGCCAAGGCACAGTAGGACATACTTTCGAAATAAGAACACAGTAAACATTATATTTTAAGGTCCACACCTGTGGAGTAACGGTCAACGCTTCTGGCTGCGAAACTAGGTGGCCCGGGTTCGAATACCGGTCGGGGCAAGTTACGTGGGTTTTTTCCGGGGTTTTCCCCCAACCAAACATGAGCAAATGCTGGGTAACTTTCGGTGTTGGACCCCGGACTCATTTCACCGGCATTATCACCTTCATCTCATTCAGACGCTAAATAACCTAGATGTTGATACAGCGTCGTAAAATAACCCAATAAAATAAATAAATAAATATATTTTAAGAGTAAAAAAATATGATATAAGATGTATGTGCAGGGGCCCGAAGTGCATTTGTGCCCTAAGTATATCCTGTAGGTTGTTTTCCAGCATTTTTCCTAACTTCAGTGACTTTTTTTGAATTGTGGAATTAAGCTTATATTGAAGTTTAGAAATAAAACAAAAAATATCTCAGGACTCAGGAGGTTAACAATAATGTAATCTGGTTTCTAAAATGTTTTTATTATTCTATAAGTACTTTGTAATCACTAAATCATATCCCACCACAAAAATTAATTCAGGAATCTAGAAATTAAATTTGGAATTTTACGGAATTAATACTAGAGAAAGGTGTATATACTTATACATACCCATTTAAATATCATAACATGGATTTTGACTTAAAGGGTTAGGTACAGCTTACAGCAGTAAAATTCTGGAAATATTCAAAAAAATTTTTCTCCATTACTGTATCTTACAGAATAATGAAAATTGGTACGTTTAAAACACTGTCCTTCTGCTACATGAAAAAAAATACGATTAAAATATATATAGGCCTATATTTTTTTTTTTTTCAAAATTCAGTTCACTGTGCAGTGATGAAGCGTTTCCCACATAACTCAAAAACTATCCAACATTCTGTGATGAAATTTTTTGTTTGTATTTGTATATATATCTACAATGTGATGCAAGATCACTTCTCTATCTTTGATAGACTGTCTGATAAAAAATAAATTCCTTTAAAAATGGTCAAATATGAGTATTTTCTTCTAACACAAAATAAAAAAAGACATTTATTAAGGAATGTAGTTGAAAGTGCATGATGTTGTAAATATAAGTTTCAGCAATAAAATAAAAGAGAGAGAACATGAAAAAGTTAACAAGTTTATGAGTTATGAGGGAAACACTTCATCACAGCTCAGTAAACTGTCACCATTTTTAATTTTGAAAAAAAAAAGTAAGTAATTTTTTCTTAAATCGTAAATATATATATATATATATATATTTTTTTTTTTTTCATATAGCAGAAGGACATTGTTTTACACATACCAATTTTCATTATTGTACAAAATACAATAATGGAGGAAAAAAAAATTTGAATATTTCCAAAACATTTACTGCTGTAAGCTGTATCTAACACCGTAAGTTTTTGGACTTAAGTACACTGGAATAAAATATGCAAATGGGACTATGTCCGAGCTCTAACCATGACTGTTGGTTAGAATCTCGCCTAGAATTTGGAAGTCTATCACTTGTGTTGTTTTACGTGGAGGCAAGGTGTCATGCTGACCCTACTGTATACGAGCTCCTCTGGTTAACAGTCTAGTGCCTAGTGTTACATCGAGAAAAAGTCCAGATATGGACATAAGTCAAGATCCATGAGAATCTGCAGAACCAAGAATGGATAAAAATGTATTGTGTATTGTAAACAGAATAGCTGCTTGTAGCGACATGCGCCTTTAATGGAATTCTCGAATGGATATGATATGGATTATTGCTGTCTGCACGCCAGTGATTTAATCCGTAAGCCAGACAAAAGCAATTTATTTCGCATATATACCGTAGTTATGGCAGCAGGCTGTTTGCTAGACGGTCTGATCACGTCTCACGGGGCAGCAAAAAGAAGACGCCTGACCATGCTCGGTGGCCCTAATTAAGCTGCAGTCCGAATATAATTAAGCTGGACCGCCCGCCTGTCAGGGACGGGAGAGGTGACAGCGGGGAGAGGGGGTGGGATTGATGGATGTACGACTCTATCGGCTGAGAACCAAGACTGACTCACTCAATGACTTATTGACTGGCTAGCTGACTCATTCACTCACACACTGACTACACAACCGCCTCAATTATTCATTCATTTATCCACAATTGACTTACTGGTTCATTCATTCATTCATTCATTCATTCATTCATTCATTCATTCATTCATTCATTCATTCATTCATTCATTCATTCATTCATTCACTCACTCACTGACTTACTCACTGACACACTTATTCACTCGAGAAATCAGTCAGTAATTCACTCATAAAAAGACAGTCAGGAAAACTGATATTAAGGAATGACTGAGAGAAATATTGTCGACTTACACTTAGACACACTTAGCCTTGGTTTTTCTGAACCGACGCATGCGACGTGCGAGATGCGAGGCCCGCCTCGCACAAATCCGGACTACACGAGAGATAGCGAGTGGTTTCTATAACTGCGAGGTGCGCAGATCTCACATCACGCAGTTATAGAAACCACTCACTATCTGTCGTGTAGTCCGGATTTGTGCGAAACGGGCCTCGCATCTCGCACGTCGCATGCGTCGGTTCAGAAAAACCAAGGCTTTATAGTGCGATCCAAATCTACTGACGTTTGGGGCGTGTTTACTTACACTGCAACAGCCAGTAGCAACAGCGCTGCGTTGCCGCGCACGGATATTCGTTGACGCCGCTTGTAAAAATAATACATGCGCTCCGAAAAGTTCTTCGTGACAGGGTATCTACATGTGATTAGGTTTCAACTATCGCCGATCAACTGTCCGAAGTCCAAGGGTGTAGAAAATAACAAACAGAATAAAAATTTGTCATTTCGTCCGTAGTGCGACCGCAAAGTAAACCTACCACTTTTACAATTTTAATGTGATTATACAACAATTTTTGTCATGTTGGGAGCATCGAAATTTTAAATGATTAACGTGTATAATTTCTTATTCAGACCTTTAAGAGAGCTCAGGTCGAAAAATTCTTTACCAGAATTTTTTTTCTTACTGACTTTACATTTATGAAATTCCGTAAATGTGTAACATTTTCTGGAAAAACATTAACCTATAACATTTGTAGGATGAGATAAAAATCCCCCCTTATATAGCCCAAAGTATCGTTTAACGATACTACCTGACAAAATTAAGTACGCATAACTGCGCCTAAGAGTATCCTGCCTATTAAGCTTGTTTATCCTACCCCTGATTGAGATTCTGGCTGATATGTAGGCTACATCTATTATCAGGCAGTAGGCCTACATCTCACTTGACGATATATGTCAGAGGAAGAACAATTGTTTGTATACATCTGAAGTCTGATTAATATAATGTGTAACTAGTCAGCGATGTATGCAATGGAGGAAGAAAGGCCATCCTACTCAATTATTTCCTGGCTTAGTTGCCTCATGACTGATGCCTTATTGGTGTCACTTGTGAGGTTCAAACCTGACAATAACTGTGATAACTCACGGTTGATGTTTGTGAACGGGCATGGCAGGCGCAGGATTAATCGTAGGCTATAGATCTTTGAAAATTTGTACATAGGCTACATCATGTTGCATGTAAATAGTTTCTGCACAAAACCTCTTCTCATTTGGTAAAAAATTTTAAGAATTATTAACATTTTTCTCAATTTAAATTGTACCTATTTTGAAACCTCACTATTTTTCTTACAGAATCGCCTAAAATTTGCTCTATGTATACCTCTCAAACTCTCTGAAGCGTAACTTGCTATTCACTTTTTCACGTTATTCCTCAAGTGCTAAGACAAAATGATTTTGCATCACAATTTAGCCTATCTGATTTTATATTTTACTAGATACTATATAAAATAATTCTTTCTTAGCTTTTGAAGAATAATCTGAAAAAAGTAAATAGCAAGTTATCTTTCAGGGAGTTTGAGAGGTACATAGAGCAAATTGTAGGCAAAGATTTTTTATATATTTGAGAGTAATAGTTATTTTAAAAGTACGGTACAATTTTAATTTACAGACATTTTAATAATTCATATAACTTTGGTGCAAATGAGATGAAATTTTATATAGGGGCTATTTGTATCTAGCATGATATACAGAATGATTCGCGAGGATTTACCGTCCTGTACGGAGTTTATTTCTAAAGACATTTTGAGCAAAATATGTCATATAAACATAGTTCGTATTCTCAATATTTTCAGAGTTACACTAATTTAAAGTTGTTTGTAAAATACGTTTTTTCTTTAGTTTGAAGGTAAAAGAATAACACAAATAGAGAATGAATTATTCAGAAGTATCATTTCTTTAATTGGCAAGTATTATGAAATGAAAAATGTGCTGTGAACTCCTTAGTTGCTTCGTACAGACATATTTTTTCTATTTTTAACTAGAAAATTACATTATTCTTACGCACTTATCACAATTTTTGGAAATCACACCACTTCCATCGACTTAATTATTTGCAGTTCAATTTTGCACCCTAATTTACAGTCTTGGAGAGTTTACAACACATTAAAAAAAATGTCGCCGTCCGTTTGAGTAAGCTTATGAACGGCACTCGTCGCGCTACGTAACTGCATACGGCTATCTTTGATTTCCCTAGCGCTCGCGCTGGCTGCTGACTGCACGCTGACCAAGATCACGCGTTCACAGCAATGCGTTCCAATAACGAAACGTAACTCTGTAAATATTGAGAATAGGACCCATATTTATATGACATTTTTTGCTCAGAATGTCTTCGGAAATAAGCTCCGTAAAGGACGGTAAATCCTCGTGAATCATCCTGTATGTATAAGTTTTCTAAGATCTATTTCAATTGGTTAAGAAAATTCAAATTTCACCTAAGTGTATCTTCAAAATACTAAAAAATGTGCGCCAATAATTAAAAATAGGTTAATATCTGGATGAAGCACGTCTAAAAACATCTGATGACAAAGTTTCATCAAAATCAAAGCAGTATTTCTAATTTTTCGCGTCACACAGGTGCCTTCTGACCACAATATAGTGAGTCGTTATCTAAACATGCCTCTGTAGGAGAGACGCACCGTAAATGTAGATCTTTTTCCCGACCAGGCGTTGAACTTTGTGCATTATGGGAGGCGAACCCACAGCATATGGAGGTTAATGAGCAATGGTGGAATTCCAATAGGAAAAACGGGAGTACCCCACAAAAATCTATCACCAAGAGCTATGTCCATCACAAATTTCATTTGGACATGCTGGGATTCGAACCCGTGCTACCAAACTTTAGTGTTTAATATTTATGGCGACAAATACTTCAAGAAAAAATATTCTCGTTGATGATCCTATACTGACAAGGAATGCTAATGGTGTCGGAACGTGTGGCCTTTTTGGCAGAACTGAACAGTTACAGTAGGTTTGACAGCAGGGTAGCGCGTGACGTTAATGGACCGCGTTTACTATTTATGCGACCGCAACTCCCAGTCACGCACCCAGGCGGCGATTCCTTGAAGCAGCTCCGGTGATATCGCCGCTCGCAATTAACACTGTATATATTACATTAATTAATGGATATCAAGTCACTGGACTACTGTGCCCCGTCCCGTCACAATTTAAATGCAGAACTGAATTCCAGTCGAGCGGAACAGAGAGATTCAGCGAGCAGATACAACTCCTATGGGCGGCCTGAGGGAAGTCACAACCGTGAGGTGAGGATCAAATTCCGGGCCAGAAAATCCTGCAGATAACGTACATCCATATGTTGATGTAGGGAGGAAGGTTGATAGTGGGCTTAAACAGAAAATTTTAAAAGTTGTTGAATGTACATTTTTCTGTAGGAAGAATAGGAACTTCGTTGTCATAAAGACGAGACATATTTTCTCATTATTCTTTTTACGCAATTCATGGCGATTCTTCTTCTCATATAACCAACCAACAGACCTAATTTTATTACAATTATATTAACCTCTTATTTATTTATCTTAAGGGGAATACTCCCCTAAATATGACAACTTTTTTCCTAATCATTTTTTCTACAAAATTTTGAACTCAGAATATTCTTGGCTTTTGATTTTTTATTTTTTTTACCTTTTTTTAGAAACATATTCAAACCCAACTTTTTAGTAGAAAATCTCAATTTTTAAGCTTCCTTTTTTTTTGGTTATATTCAAAAGATATTTCCATGCATTTATTTTATGAAATATTTCATTTATCCACTCTTAAATTTTTTTTAATGTTGAAAATGCTATTTTTCTATAATTCATGAAAAAAATTTATAAAATAAACTAACAGTATTTCTTACAAAATAAATGCATAGAAACATGCAGCTATCTCATAAATAGTTGCAGTAAAAGTTCATCTAGATCGATTAATATTTGGCATAAAAAGTTGGTGTTGAATAAAAAAATAAACTGACGGAAAAATGGATTTGAAAGTAAAATGAATATTTAAGTAACACATAGGTTGTGTAACCTATTAAAATTCTCCTCCGCTACATTCATCTTTGATGAAAAAATAATTTTGACTGCTTTTTAAATGCTAAGTTCCCTTAGAGCCTTAATTAATAAAATTCAATATATTTTTAATCAGAATTGAACTAGGCCTACATCCATTTGGGTATGAAAATGTACATTCTAGAGAAGTGAAATAGCCAATATTTTTTTGGAAAATTTTAATGATTTTCAGTGGTCTTTCCTTAAAGAACCAGGAAATGCACTGTATATATCTGTAAACGTTAACACTTATTTTGTACCTTACTGTGAGTGAATGTTTACATGTTGAGGCAAAAAGTAAAGCCTTAGTTTTTCTGAACCGACGCATGCGACGTGCGAGGTGCGAGGCCCGCCTCGCACATATCCGGACTACACGAGAGATAGTGAGTGGTTTCTATAACTGTGAGATGCGAGGTCTGCTCACCTTGCAGCCATAGAAACAGGGGCGGCTCTACAATAAGAACTGCAGAGCTGCAGAACCGCCATTTAAATGGACATGAAAAAATTAAAAATTATGTAATCTAGTTCATTGTTTCATTTATTTTTCCAATTCATTCTCCTTCGATTCTAGATTTTACTGTCTGTAGGAGCCTTGAACTGCTCGAGAATTTTAGCTGTAGTGTACTTTTCGGATCTGTGATCGGCAGTTCCTGAAGCTCAACGTAGGGTAGTCGGCAGCAGAAAACTGGTTTTCTTCACCGTCCCATAAGACTGCATTAGAGCTACAACCGAAGCAGCTCTCTCCGAATATACAAAAGAACCGCCAACACCCTCATCTCTTTATGACCTGCGTTAGAACACATAGGCTTCTGGACTACTGAATATCATTACAGTTCCAGTGTGTTATAGTACTGTGGGTGGTGTGATGTGATTAGTCAGTGTGCCTAAGGAAATATTTTATATTAGAAATGAATGAAATGAAAACCTAATCGACCAACCCTTTTCGAAATTAAAAGAGAAATTGCATGTTAACTTAAGAAATTAGGACGTCCTACACAAACTTTAAATATTGAAATTTCTAGAAAAAGTCAAGGAAATCATGTAGCCTAATAGTCATTTTAATACCGAAGTGTGTAATGGAAACGATTGGTTTTTTGCTGCGCTCATGAAAACGCTTTCTCCCCCACCTGTGTATTCTGTTTAGAGGAGAAAATACATGGACAATCACCAGAGTGATGGATTTAGTTAATTTGACTTAAAAAACTAGAAAAGCATGTGAGACACATCTCCACTACGTGACTAGTTGTACCAGGTGGGAGAGGTGTAGCGCACGGATTGTTGGAGTACAATTTCGGGTCCACAGTCAACTTCGAGTAGGGGCTGTAATTACAAGCGTTATCCGATTTAGATGCAATAAACAGCATGCAGAACTGCCAATCTTTGTAACCGCGGGCCGCTACTGCATAGAAATCACTCACTATCTCTTGTGTAGCCCGGATTTGTGCGAGGCCTCGAACCTCGCTCGTAGCATGCGCCGGTTCAGAAAAACCAAGGCTTAAGAAGACAGCAGCTGACAGACTATGCGCTTCAAAGTGGTAGAATATTATGTACCTGAAGGAGTGCGATATCTCAGAAAAACAACACGTCTGGGATGTATACAAATATCCGTTATGTCACAATAGATTCTGAACCAAAGATCTCGAGCATAATGAGTCTGGCTTTGTGCTGAGAACTTTCTGTAATTAGCTCGTCAAAGTCAATTTTGAGCTTGGTTCGGTCTCCCCCAGTTGGACATGACCGGTTTTCAATTACACACCTCAATTGTTTTTACATTACGCTGATAATTGGAGTTGGTTTCAGCGGCGACTTTGAGCGCTTGTTTGGAATCCAGTTGATTCGCGGAAGGAGGGAGGGACCAGTTCTGCCACCCCAGCAGCCCAACCGATACAAATAAAATGCAGCCAAGGACCTTCAATTACAAAGAAAGCCCAGGACTTGCATTAAGGTGCCTTGTTACAATTAGTAGTGCTCTCAGTTGTTTTTATTTTCGAGATCATAAAACACGGAATCATTTACACATACAGTTTAAGTGGTTCAAAATGCAAGACAATTATTTCAATTACGGTACCGAAATCTCATTCTAAAACAACTGCTATCATTAAACGAAAACGCTGAATTGGTATCCGCTATGTACTGCAAGACTCCTTCTAAAAGCGTTCACTTTTTATGTCCATAGGGAAATAACTTTGCAAGAATTGTATGCAAAAACTAATCTTAATGTTTTCGAAGGAGCGAACTTTTAATGAGTTTCAAATTGTTATTACATCGCTCATAAAATAATACTAATAATTGCCTCTAATATCGGAACCTGCTTTCATTAAACAAACTTCCAGCTTCATCCTTGCAATCTCTTTATCTTCAGGTGTGCGCCATAAGAATTGAGACATCGTACTCCTATTTCTTTCCAGATTTGTTAATGTCTTCTTCGTTGTTTGTTAGTAACGACTAAACGCTTTCAAATTATATTTTGACGTAAATATTTCTTTTTTTACGGTACGATTTATGGAAAAATTTAACTTTTGAGCGTAATACTAAGTTTACTAAGTCTTCGCTAGATGCTACACATGCTAAAGCGTTAGGGTGCTGCCATCTTTCGAGTGATTCGTTATCTACTTGGAAGTGAATATGCGACGAACTTCATCTAAGAATATTGTATACATAAAACCGGTTACTATCAATGAAGTTATGATGTTACTGGTCGAGCCCATGTAATAGCGGGAAGTTACCAGAAAATGGAGGAGTTTATTATTTATATAAAAAGTAATAAAATTCACATTCCTAACTTTATAAAAATGATAATAAAATATAAAACAACAAAATATTAATGAATTCACGCAACTATTGTCATTCTGAGAAAACATTCCCACTTTTCTTTATGATATTAGCTGTTTTTAATATGAATGTTCATTAGTTCTTTAATTTGCAACAATGAGTAGTATGAGGACTGGTCAGCTATCAAACAGAAACAAAAAACAAGGGAAAAAAACGCTTTACTTATTTACTTACAATCATTATTTATTACCAATATATTCCCCGAGAGAAATGAGATATTTGTCGTAACCTGGTAGGAGATTTTGAATGCAATATTGTGTGTAGGCTATATTTTATATCGCGATTATAATATAACATAACATAATTCGAAAATATAATATTATTCCTTTATATAGCGAGTTGTAGATCTATGTGAAGTTAATGCTTTCAAAGCCATGGGCGTTTATAAACATTAGTGCTTTATGTTCAATGTTGGTAGCACTGAAGTGCCAGCCATCTTTGATCTTTGGTAACCAACGAACTAGGATACACTCTATTACAGCACCTTACCATATATTGTTCTGAGTTTACCAAGCGTTGCAGTGATGCTAATATCGAAACTTGAGAAGTTCCTCTATCATTTGCTGCAAAGAGCGTATTTATACATGTGTTACGCAATGAGTTACAAACCTTTCTTTTTGGTGGTTTTTGTCCCGGAGGTATGGTATATACATAAAGAAAATTTCAGAGCGGAATAATAAAGAAAAATGTTAACATCTATAGTAGGCCTACATAAAAATATATTTAACTGATACAATTAATAAGATGTTACTTCATATAACCTTACTAGTACAAACAGTATTGTCTTAGATAAAGCATAAGTCAATGTGTAAAAATATTTATACATCCAACTTTAACGATGAAGGTATATATATATATATATATATATATATATATATATATATATGAAATGTTTGGCCATTACCAATAGAAAGTAATGAATAACCATATGTTGTAAAGAATATTAATTATAAAATATTCGTTAATGTAATTTAACATTTTATATATTTATAATTCTTACATTGCTTTAATTATTATGAAACAGTGATTATGGTTACCAGAAGATGTTCTTAACAAGGCGAAAACGTTTGTAATTTGAACTTGTATAATATAATCTATCATTCTGACGGATATTTTATGTACCAATAAGCACATTATGAAAATAAAGATGATGATGATGATGATGATGATAATGACGATTTAAATTGATTGATTGGTATCTGTTGGTACCCTAAACAGTACTTACCTATTTAGTTTTATTAGATAATGATTTATGTAATAAATAAATAAATAAATAAATAAATAAATAAATAAATAAATAAATAAATAAATAAATAAATAAATAAATAAATAAATAAATAAATAAATAAATAAATAAATAAATAAATAAATAAATAAATGACTGAATGAATGAATGAATGAATGAATGAATGAATGAATGAATGAATGAATGAATGAGTGAATGAATGAATGAATGAATAAATGAATGAATGAATGAATGAATGAATGAATGAATAAATAAATAAATAAATAAATAAATAAATAAATAAATAAATAAATAAATAAATAAATAAATAAATAAATAAATAAATAAATAAATAAATAAATAAAATGTATAATGTCAAATTTAAATTTTGGATTTGTAAGGTATAATTTATTTTGACTCTGTCTATTACAATAATATATTGCTAAATGACTATGAACTGTGAACTATAAATATATGTAATGTAAACACAGCATGTAATATTGCAACACTTGTATTTAGGCATAAGCTTTATAATTGGCGAGGAGATAATCGATTGTATACAGTACATAGACTAGATAATTTTTATAAAACATTTGTGGATTTTTATGTGTATTTTAAATTGTAGATTTGTAATGTATTATTTAAATTGTGGAATTGTAATATACTTAGAATGTACTTTGCATTAATTAGAGCTTACCCTGAGCTAAGTACACTTAACACACATAGATTTAAGAAACAAATCAGATTAATTATTTAATTGTTTAAGCTAATTGAGTTAAAAATTGATATCTTATATTTATGTACTTCTGTATTTTCTATTTGTATATAGACCCTATTATTACATGCTGTATGTATTTTACCATTTATTAATGTTATTGTGCTCAATGAACTCTCTTAATTTTGTGATATATTTTGTATAACTGATCTGAACTGCGCCCGAATACCAGCTTCTGCTCTTTCGGGCTGCAATGCCTAATGTAGCTCAAGTGTAAAGTATTAAAAAATAAATTAAATTAAATTTAAAAAAAAACTTAAGCCTAAGATTTATAATTGGCTAGTTGATCATCCATTGTATAGAGTAGATATTTTTTTAATTTTAATTTTTGGATTGTAAGGTCTATTTTAAACTGACTCTGTATATTGAAATAGTGTACTGCTATATGAATATCAACTATGAACTATAAATAGGCTATATGTAACGTAAGCATAGCATATAGTATTGCAAACCTTGTACGCAATGGAACATACTGTTTTAGCACAATAAAGAAAAAAAAAATAATATTATTATTATTATTATTATTATTATCATTATTATTATTATTATTATTATTATTATTATTATTATTATTATTATTATTATTATTATTATTATTAGACTATAGAAGTAGATAAATAATTATAGTAATATTATCATTGTTATCGCTATCAAATGCCACGATAATGAGGATGATGATGATGAAGAAAAGGATTATTATTATTATTATTATTATTATTATTATTATTATTATTATTATTATTATTATTATGAAGATGAAGAAGATGAAGAAGAAAAAGAAAAAAATGTGATGATGATGATGATGATGATGATGATGATGATGATGATGATGATGATTGCTATTATTACTTTTGTCTCTGTTATTAACATTTGTCTACACGTAATACTGAAGAGACAACTTCTATTAACAAAAGTTTTACTGTTTAACAATAGTTTTTAAAGCGAAACTTATGACAGGGTGTTTTACAGACTGTAGCCTATCATGCGGTGTAGGGAACCATTGTTGTAGATTTAGGAGCCAGTCTGTAGGAGAAAAATATGGAGTGTTTCGCAAGTAAGTTTATTCGAAATAAAAATATGGACCTGCATCTTAGAAGATATGTTCCGAATCATGAATAAGTAGTCTCAAATACATAAACCTGCAGGTAACAGGTGACAGAGCGCACTTTGATCCTATGCAAATTAATTCTTAGATATATAGGTGACTTTAGATGATGTTTCAGAGAGGAAGTACTTTATTATTGTAAGAGATATCGAAATAACGTTAGACATTTCCGATTAAACTAGAAAGAAAGCACAGTGAATACATATTTAAAGCCTTTCGTAGACCTATTGTTAGACTAATATTTATAGGGACAATGCAGAAATTAGTCCTGTCAATATTGTGCAGGTTAACCTTTTATCAACGGAAACGAACGCTGTAAAGAAAACAATGGACAAAGTCACAAAGAGAATATACTATCGTAAGTCTTTTATAGGACAAGATTGTTTTGTTTTATTGTACCTTTTTTGACGTGAATACGTCCACAAGTTCGGCCCATTTACTAGGGTGTCATCGCAGAAAGTTGACTGACGCATTTCCAGGCCAGTTTTGTCGCGCCTATAATTTCTGAACTACAAAGTATTGTCTACTTGAAAAAAAGTAATGTTATAGAGTTGTTCTTTGCAGATACGTTCTGCTCACTTCTTCTTTTCTTCTTCTTCTTCTTCTTCTTCTTCTTCTTCTTCTTCTTCATCGGGCTCTACAACTCTCAGATGAAAGTTTTGGCCTTCCCAACAACTTTCTTCCATTCCTTACGGCTTCCAACTATCTTTGTCCACTTGGCTCTACTCACTAGTTTTAAGTATATTTTATATATAGGCCTATCCCAACATCAGACTTTCAGATCCTAGCTGAGTTCATCTGTGCACTAAGGGGGCACATGCTGTAGGCCTATATGGAGGTCAGTAAGGTCCGCTTCGCTGCACTTTCTCGCCTGTGGATTTGGATGGGATGGGCCCAGGTAAAATAAACGGTATGCCAGGATATTGACGGGACAGGTAGTTGTACCGCATTGTGATACCTGTTTTACTAATTATATCTTCAATCTATACTCCTCACAGCTGTCATTTAGTTTCAGTAGCATGTTCCTTAGTATCATCTCTTCTTCTGTTAACAATGCTATATCATCAGCAAATCTTATACGTTGGTACGTTTAACCAAAGGTCCCGGGTTCGATACCCGGCCCCGGAACAATTTTTCCCTAAAAATTATTCAAATCAACTTTACAGGGAATTATACCTGAAAGCTTGATTTGCATAATACACGTCACTGTTCGTTAACAGAAAACCACAATTTAAGTCACACAGAGTTAGTGTGCACTCAATGTTGGTTGCTTGACGGTTGTCAGCCCACTTTGAGGTCTGTGGATATAGAGGGAAAAGTTGGATCGGTGTCGGGTAGAGTTCCCGGGTAGCTCAGTTGGTAGAGCGTTGGTACATTTAACCAAAGGTCCTGGGTTCGATCCCGGCCCCGGAACAATTTTTCCCCTCAAAATTATTCAAATCAACTTTACAGGGAGTTATACCTGAAAGCTTGATTTGCAAATCTTATACACTCTATTCTTCCTCCTCCTAATATCATTCCTCCCATACCCTGAAAACAGTTCTTCACCAAATTCTCCAAGTAGATGTTGAACAGGGTAGGTGATCCTTAATAAACCATTTTAATATCTTATCGTTATTACTTACATATTTTAACTTTATATGTGATTGCTGAATATATTTCACTAAGTTGCTAATCACATCAAGCTACGAGCTGAAAAGTAATGGACCACTACTGAATTGCATGAGACAAAATAGAGATATCATGGGAGCAACTTGTTCCATTCAATCAACACTAGAGCCCTTATCGATATTCTCAGCGTCGCGCAACCAACAGCTAATAATTGTATGCTAAAGCAAAAATGTGGCTCTCGACATTCTTACGGGTATTTTAAAAAATTACCGAATTCCTGAGAGCTTGTAAGATTAAGCTGAGAAAAAGACCTCCGTCAGCGTTTGCTTGAATGGCTTAATTAAAAGAAATTTCTAAGATTCCTCTGGCATTTTTGTCGCTTAGAGACTGTAGTATATAATGCCTATTATAAAATGTTATACCATCGTAATTGATTGATGACCGATTTGGAAAGCCAGTTTGCAAATCACCACAGGTTACTTGGTACCCAGCTCAGAACTGGCAACTGAAATAATGATTGGAAACCACTTAGCTTGATAGATTGCAGATACGGATAAAAAGAAAAGCTCTTGAAATCCTACTTGTGTTTCGTTTATGTACAAGAAGTTGTTCTGTTTTGTCGGAACCTGCAGACAAGCTCGTTTTTTGGTGTCAGACAAGACATTTTCGGAACAATGGCAAAAGTAGAATTCATCTTCCGACGTCAATAAAAGAAATTTGAGAAGTTACCTGTTCAGGAAACCATGAAGAGAACTCTTTGAGTACACTTAAACGCCGTTGTAAAAACAATTATAAGGTTTGCGGTCTCGTGCTACAGGACCCGGTTTCTTTTTTATCAGATGTAAAGTTCTCCAGTGCCTGCCTATTCGCTTAATGTTTACTTTTTGGTGGAGAGCTATTTTTTAAAGAAAAATTCCGTTACTTTTTAGTCTTCAGAATGATTCAGGTGAAGGTAAGGTAGGAATTTAGAGCCTGATGATGGATGAAACGTTTATTAGCGAATTTACTGAAGCGAGGTGCACGCGACAACTCCATTAAAACGCTAAGAGAAAAACATTATATATGGCTGTCCATTCATTAGCTGCCTCCACGACCACCACAAAGTACTTGGCAAGTAAAAAATGGGCCGCATACTTCTGTACGCTCTGGCCCTGAGGGACAGTTCAGAGCCCTCAGAGAGACACACACACAAATTGTAATGACTGGAATTTTATGTGGGGGTCACCAACGAATTCAAACCCGAGGGAAGATCCTAAAGTTGAGATTAGTCGGAGATGATGAGCAACACGGGTAAGAATGTGGGAAAAGAAATGCTCCGTGATATCTTGAAGAAATACACAAAATTAGTCGCTGTACCTCGAACGGAGTTGAAAAACTTGTACTCTGACAACTGAAGTTTAAACTACATGTAGGTAGATGTAGAGGCATCAAACTAACATTGAAGAATATCAGCAGAATGTCTATTCACTTTTCCCTTTATCCTAAGATACAAAAAGAAAATCCCTATCCAGACAACACATTATTAATGTTATTTCATTATCAATTTCGTCATTATTAACTTCAATGTCATTATAATTTTTATCTATAGTATTGTCACAAAACCTCGAGTGACATTTATTACGACTACTTCGTGAATAAAATTGAAATGTAAATAACATATCCCTAAAATTCGCTCACAAAATGTTAATAACTGTATATTTATGAATACTTAATCTCAGACATTGTGAAGTCGAAATAGAAGCGTAACGATTATTGCAATAAAGAAATTGAATGTTATTCAGTAATGCCAATTGAGAAACGCGAAATACAGATTTAAAATTGTTAATTACATGTACTGCGCTTTTCTCTTGTTATTATAACAGAAATAAGTTTTAATTATCTGCTGAAAGCGTAATTTAATTTTAACATTTTATGGAATAATTACAAATAACCTGATGAATACATTAATTAAATGAAAAATTGTTATGAAGGAGTGTCATTTTCTTGAGATACAATGGACATGAAATTAGAAGATGAAGCTGTAGACGTGGAAGTAGTAGTACAATGGATTCATGCTCATCGAAATGCATATAGAGTGTTAGTTGGGAGACCGGAGGGAAAAAATACCTTTGGGGAAGCCGAGACGTAGATGGGAAGATAATATTGAAATAGATTTGAGGGAGGTGGGATACGATGATAGAGACTGGATTAATCTTGCTCAGGATAGGGACCAATGGCGGGTTTATGTGAGGGCGATAATGAACCTCCGGGTTCCTTAATAGCCAGTGAGTAAGCAAGATACTATTATACGGTTGTGAATTTTGGACTACAACCAAAGAAAAAAGAAGAAACACTGATAGAAGTATATGAAATGAAATTTTTAAGAAGTATTGCGAGATACAGCCTTTTGGACAAAAAGCAAAATGAAGATAAATTATTAGGAATTCTTTTTTCATATTCAAAGGTAAACCACACATGTTGGACCAATTATACAGTGTTCATAGATTTGATAAGAAACGTAAAAAAATTATATATTGCAGTTATATGAACACTAATAATAGTTGACCAATTTTTCTTCACTAGCTTTTTTCATATTCAAAGATAAACCACACATGTTGGGCCAATTACACAGTGTTCATAGATTTGATAAGAAACGTAAAAAAATTATATATTACAGTTATATGAACACTATTAGGAATGAATTAAACATTTTCAAATACACAGACAAAATAAAGATATATAGGGGCAACTGGAAAGAAACATGTTGAAAGAATGACTGAAAAATATTGGATTATAAAGCAATGGGTAAGTATTGGCAGGTCAAGAAAGACACAACTCTTTTACTGAAAGCTATGAAACTGGAACGAGGCTTAACCCTTGAATTGTTGTTGATGATGATATTTCGCAAGTCACTTCGCAATCCATGTCGACCACACGACAAGAGATGTAAAATGGAAGGCGGTGTTTGTTCATAACCTCCGCTAGAGTGAGGACAAAGCAAGCAAGAACTTGACAGCACATCAAGATCACATTCAGAATTTCTATTATAGAAATAATATGGGAGAAAATAATGAAATGATCCATTACTGGAGGAAGTGAAATAAGACTCCGTGCCAAGCGAATACCAGATGATTGGTGTAACTCTCTTGTAAAGTTTTTCTAGCAAAACAATTTACTTTTGCACACGTAACGAACCTTGAACTTGGAATGCATGAAGGAATCCCTGCAATCAGTGAAAATGTAGGGAATCAAAATTACTAGTATTGCTTCGAAAATGAGGTCTGCAACGCAATTCTGAGAAAATCACCATAAAAAGGCATACACTAAATATAAAATTATCCGAGTTTATAGCTGTGAGAAGTACTTTAAGCCAAAGCTTTATGGGCATACTATTCTTTTTCTGAACCCCGGCAAATCGCAAGATTATGGGAGATTAGAGTAGCTACAGCTATGAATCCTTGGATGGAATGACAGGCTGTTTAGTTTCTAGTGCCAATTAGAAAGCTTCTTGGAGTTTGCACTAGTTACTTCGCAGCAAAAATGAGGATTCAATTACCCCAGCCCCAGCTTGAACCTTGATCATTTCACCACATCTACAAGCAAGGGCGTAACAACACGTCTGTAGCCTGATCAAGCAGCTTCTCTAAGTAACTTGTTAAATGCTTCACTGCCCGGTTCATTTAATTACAGCTTAATTAATGGATTTTTGTTCCTCTAATTGTTCTACAGATTAAACGACTACTACGCAGCTCTATTACATTTATATTTAATGAATATTCTGCATGTACAATATTGCTGTGAACTTATATTCTTTTCTGAATTTATACCTGCAAGGGAATTATTCGCCATTTCAAGTCAAAACCTCCCTTGAAAGTAATTTAATTTCCATTACAGTGTGTGGAGATTAATATAGAAACATTTAAATAACATAATCATTATAGGATCCTTACATGAACAATGGTTCCGCAATATGCAATTGTCCACAGCTGTGCAGTAACGGTTAGCATGCCTGACCGTGAAACTAGCAGGCCAGGGTTCAAATCCTGTTTGGGACAATCTACCTGGTTGAGGTTCTTTTTCTGGGTTTTCTCTCAATCCAATAAGGGCAAGTGCTGGGTAACTTTCGACGTTGGACCCTGGACTCATTTCGCTAACATTGTCACCTTCATCTCATCCAGACGCTACACAACCACAGCAGTTTAAAAAACATAGTAAAATAACTAATTAAAAAACAATAAGCAATTATATGAAATAATAAAATATGTACAAGGATAGGGTCCTTACATTAATAACGGTTTTACAATGAACAATTACATGACGTAGCAAAATATATACAAAACAGGATATTTGCATTAACAATGGTTTTACAATAAAGAATAAAATTGAAGACATTATTACAAAAACAGCTCTAGTCATTCTTAATGAAATTGAGTTAAGGACACATTTGCTACTATTTCAAATGTTTATAGACTCCAAAAATGACACATGTCACGTGCAATAGCAACAAGGATAAATACCAGTTGTACGGAAACAGCTGACAACTATTTATTTCTATTGCTTTCCTGAAAAATAACAATTTTGACAAGGGTTGTTTTTGTAGTAATGTCTTCAATTAAGAGATAAAATATATGCAAGGATACGATCCTTACATGAACAAACGTTTTACAATAAACAATTACATGAAGATATAAAATATATACTAAAGATAGAATCCTTGCATTAATAATGGTTTTACAATGAGCAATTACTGTACAAGAAGTGATAAAATATTAGTAAATAAAAATATAGGATCCTTGCATTAACAATAGTTTTACAATAAACAATAAAATGAAGTAATAAAATATATACAAGGATAGGATCCTTATATTAACAAAGGTTTTACAATGAACAATTATATTAAGTAATAAATTATATACAATTGAACAGTGACGTCGCCAGGATCAGAGCAAGGGGTGCGGATGGGGTGCGAGATTTAAAAATGGGGTGCGAGCTGTGAAAATGTGGTACATAAAAGATCCAAAATGTTCTCTCATGCACATGCGCGCGTAGTATACATCTGTTTATTATTATTATTATTATTATTATTATTATTATTATTATTATTAATATTATTATTATTATTATTATTATTATTCATCACACCCATAACCATACACTAAGGGACGTAGTTTTTTCACATCCAAGAAATTGTTTGTTTGTTTTTGTTCTTCAAAATAACTTATGCCTAGTATTTTTTTTAATAAATTGCCCTTTGGAGTGCGGAAAGGGGTGCTCCGATTTTTTATGGGGTGCTTGCGCATCCTTTCGCACCCCCCTAGCGACGTCCCTGCAATTGAAGTGGAATGCAACAGTTTAATAAAAATGAAACTGAATTAACAAAGCCTTGAGTTCAATGAAGATTGTATAATTGGCACAACTCGTAACAAGAGAACAGTCGATCATAACACACTACTGCCATCTAGCTGAATATTTGTAATGATGAGATAGTACAATAATATTTTCAAGACAGTTTAGTGTTTTAGTAAGTCAGTTGTTATTTTATTGTATTAGAGTAGCCTATTTTATTTCTTCTAATCGTGTAATATTCAATTAAATCCCATTCGAGTTTTGATTTTCTGTAGATAAATCAAAACCTCTAGTGCTATTACTATAGATAATTATTCTTAATGGTAATAGGTTTACTAAATATATC